>NC_056526.1:98161765-98201558 GCF_019175285.1 Sceloporus undulatus
CATGTCTGAACCATCACACGGGGGGGGGGGGGGATTAAAATATTTAACTATGGCCTGTTGACTGCCCAAATAAAGCTGCTTCGGGTCTCTTTGGAGGTATGCTGTTTAAATGATGCATGCACCCTAAGAAATCCGGAAGCTGCACCAAAGCTCCCTCCAGTGCTTAGGAATGGAGTGTGTCTTTGGCGCGACCTCCGGACTCTTGGGACCATTCCATCATTACTTTTAAAGAGGAGTTTGGACTGTTTTTTTTTTTAAATAGTTATTTGTTTCACTTTGTAAAAGTCTTTGTGCATTGATTCAGGGGCCCCTGTGGGTCAAGCAAAGGATATATGGCTTGAAGAAATAAAAAGATAGCTAAGGTTAAATGTTAAATTTGCAATAACATATAAACTAGGAAGGTTCGATGTAGAAACAGTGATACATATTGAAATTATATCCAAATTGGTTTACTTCAGTGCATAGATCTACTAGAGAACAGTGTGGCAGCAAGGCTTCTAGTGAATACTCTCAAGGGCACACACTGCCTGTTTTAGAACACATGCACTGGGCTCCAGTTCATTTCTGTTCATTGATGTGCTAACCAACATTGAAACAGAGTTATATTTACTATTTTATAGACTATTTACTATCTACTATTTTTTATCAGGGATGGGCAACTTGTGGTGCTCCAGATATTGTCAAATTGCATCTCCCATCATATATCCCCATTTGCAATAGTGTCTAGGTCCAATGGGAGTGGAAATGCAACAACATTTGGATTTTACTGTTACACCACAGATTGTCAACCCATACCTCCAATGCTTAGGGTCAGTGTACATAAATGTGTGTCTTCTTTTATATGAGCCTGCATGGTCTTTAATATCTGCAAGAAAGGTTCTCCTTCCACCTCCGATCAGTGATGAATGTGTGATTGACTTGAATATCTGAGAGAGTTACCTCTGGCAGCGCACAAACGTAAGGCTTCATCCACACTGCAGAAATAATCCAGTTTCATGCCACTTTTACTGCCATGGCTCTGTGCTGTGGAATTCTGTGAACTGTAGTTTGGAGAGACATTTAGCCTTCTCTGTCATAGAGTTCAGGTGCCACAAGTAACTACCATTGTGATTTACAACTACAAGTGTGATTTAGTTGACATAATTAATGGTCCTTGCTAGTATACCTAATTGATCTGTGACACGACTGAATGAAAAAATAATAATTGAATTCTTCTGTTTTAATGTTTGAAGGTCCATCTCAATTTTATCATCATCACCAGAAAATTATGTTTCGGATGGAATTTTATATCCCAAAACAACATGGCTTAGAAGTGAACTGCTGGCAAAACTGGCTAAATGGTCTACAGAAATCATAAAGAATGAATTTAAAAGCACTCTTTCTTGCATTTCTGTGGCAAAATACAGCAAAATTTACCAAGATCTAAAGGAAAAATACAAAGAGATTGTAAAGGTAAACAGCAGAGGAGTGACACTAACTTTTTACTACTTGCTTTTTTTATTTACGATACACGTGGGAATTATTGTCTTGTAAACTTTATGCATGATGAAGAAACTTTACAGCTGTTCGAGCAGCATGATTACACCTTTCATAATAATAATAATAATAATAATAATAATAATAGGATTTATTTATATGCTGCCCAGTCACTGGGAATCCGGACAGCTTACAACAGAAGGGTTAATAGACGGTTCCCTGCCCTCAGGCTTACAATCTAAAAAGACACTACACAAAAGGAGAAGGGAATGGGGGGAGGGGATCAGGTCCAGCATTCTCTCCCTCTGAGGCCTGGACCAAGGCAGATGGACTGGAGGGTGGGCTCTTTTTCTTAATTGAGGCCTTTCCCTGGACTTACCCTGAACCAATCAGATGGAAAGTGACTCTGGTTTTAAGCCTAAACTATGCCCAGTACATGCGTTGAGTGTTTTTGATCTTAATGGAAACAGTGACCTTAAAAGTTTCTACCCTGGGCCAATCAAGAGCCTCACTGATTGTAAAATAAGTCCCCCTCACTTCTTTGTATGTAGGTACATACACTTTGTATGTAGGTACATACACAACATGTAGTGGCAATCATTTAATTACCCTATCTCTTGGTCATCTGCAGGTTTGGCCTGAAGTGACAAATCCTGAAAAGTTTGTATATGAAGATGTTGCTATAGCTGCATATCTGCTGGTAGGTAGTGGTCGAAAACCTAAGTACAGTGGTGCCTCGGGTTACGAAATTAATTCGTAACGCGGCCGCTTTCGTAACCCGAAAAGCCTTCGTAAGCCGAATTGCCATAGGCGCTAATGGGGAAAAGCCGCGATTCCGTGCGAAAAAGCCGAAAAAAGCACCAAAAGTTTTTTCGTAACCCGAAAAAACATTCGTAACCCAGAACAATGATTCCCTATGGGATTTTTTCGTATCCCGAAAATTTCGTAACCTGGGTATTTCGTATCCCGAGGTACCACTGTAGCTGAATATCTGTAACAATGCGTATATTTCCTTAAACAAATTTCATAAATTGCTTGTAAATGATTATGAATAATTGAAGGAAAAAATGGAATTTTGCCAAAACTTAAAATCCGATAACTTTCAGAATTTCCCTTAAAACATATTGCACAAAATTATCTGAAATACAGACATATTAATAGTCTCAGTTGGCCATTCCACTCTGGGGGGATAACTAATAGCGAAGGATTTTGTTTTGGTATTTTAAAATATTTCATTTATCTGTATTTCCAGGGCTGCTTCCAATCAAACCACATTTGGCCAATACCTATGTGAAGACAGGAAATATTTATTATTATTTTTTTTTATAGTCTTTATTGAGTTATTTACATCATAAAAAGGGCAATACCAAAACATTTCCAAATTCTTATTCCAATATTTCTTAACCCTCCCCTCCCCTCCCCCACCCCACCCCCTCACTTTCTATTACTCTTACTGCTTATTTGTTAGCTATAAAATTTCTATTTCTCAAAAATCTATCATCCTTACTTCCTTATCTCATCATCTTTCCTTCTATTTTGCTTAAATCCTAAGTTTATACAATAATTATCTCTTTATCCATAATACTACACAGCAACGGTATTCACTCCTTATTACCTTATTTAACCCTTCCCTTTTGAAACAGTTCTCTTATTCTCGACCAAGTTAAAATATCTTCTTCTCTCATTTCATCTTTTAATTTCAAAGTTATGGTATCCATTTCTATGATTTCTAAACACTTTCCTAACCAATCCTCCACTTTCGGCAATTCCTTATTTCTCCAGACTTTGGCAATTGTTATTCTGGCAGCGGTGATTAAATATAGTAGTGGTTTCAATTTTGATCTTAAATCCTTGTTTTCTACTATGTTTAGAAGATAGAGCTCCGGGACCAGAGGGAATTTCAGTTGTAAAATTATTTCAATTTTCTTGTGTACTTCTCTCCAGAATTTTTTTATCAGAGGACAGCTCCACCACATGTGAAAAAAACTTCCTGTAGTTTGTTCACATTTCCAACATTTTCCTTTATCATTTTTATATATTTTCGCTAGTCTATTCGGTGTCATATACCATCTGTGCATCATTTTGTAGAAATTTTCTTTTAAGTCCATACACAACGTAAATTTTAAGTCCTGTCCCCAAGCTCTTTTCCATGCCTCGTACTGTATGTTCTTTCCTATGTTCTGTGCCCATACAATCATACAATGCTTAATTTGTTCTTGTTCCAATTCAAGCCTCAAAATTAGATTATAGAAATTTGTTATCTTTTTCTTATCCTTATCCATCAATATAACATCCAATTCTGTTTTCTTTAACGTTATACCAATATTTTTTCTGTCTGCTTTATATTTTTCCATTAATTGGTAATATAAGTACCAATCTATTTTAATTCCCTCTTTTAGCATTTCTTCCCTAGATTTCATTGTAATTTCCCCCTCTATTATCTTTACATAATCTTTATATTTTAGCCAATCTCTTCCCTCAATTCTGCCCTTCTTTAGGAAATATTTATTATATTATATTCAGTCATTTCTATATTTTTCTAAGATCTGGGACTCAAGGTGGATCACAACACGATTTTTAAAATGGTACGTGCAGCCTAAAATCGCATTGACCTTGTTAGCTGCCTCATTGCACTGTTGACTCATGTTCAGTTTGTGGTTTACTTTGACTCCCAGATCCCTTTCGCATGTTGCCTCGTTAAGCCAGGTGTCCCCCATCCTATATCTGTTCATTTCATTTTTCCGCCCTAAGTGCAGTACCTTATATTTTTCTGTGTTGAAATTCATTTTGTTAGCTTTGGCCCAGCTTTCCAATCTATTAAGGTCATTCTGAAGTTTGATCTTGACTTCAGGGGTATTAGCTACTCCTCCTAATTTGGTGTCATCTGCAAATTTGATAAATATATCTCCAATTCTGTCATTCAAGTCATTGATAAAGATGTTGAACAGCACTGGGCCCAGGCTAGAACCCTGTGGGACCCCACTGGTCAGTTCTCTCCAGGATGAAGAGGAGCCATTATTGAGCACTCTTTGGGTTTGGCCGGTCAACCAGTTACAAATCCATGTTCTCCCCTACTCTCCAGTGAGACAAATGGCTCTAGAATGAATCTGGATAGCCCTTTGCACTGAAATTTACAGGAATGTAAAGAATTTCTTGTTTCTTCTTTTGAGTGATGGGGGCCTGTTAGAATGAAGTTGTTAAAAGCTAGTGTGTGTTGTTGGACCAACTGACTACACATTCTTTGTACCTCTCGTGGTCTTTTCCAAATTAAATTTTTAAGGTTAAGAACTGTCAAAACAATTTCATGTATTAATGCTGGTGATAATGAATTCTCCTGTTTCTAATGTTTATTGCTGAGTTAATTTTCAAATCAAATCTAGGTTCTGGTCCACATTCAGACACTGGTGTGGACAGGAGGATCTGTTCAGGGATACAGTCAAGATGTGACCACACAGCCTTTTCCATATACTTTGTCTCTTCATGTAAGAAGGCTGTGTGTGTGTCAAAGTAGAATGTAACCTCATACCCCGCTTATTAACTCCAGGAAAAATCTCTTTGATATTTGTATCAAATAAATGTTGATGCCTCCTATAGTTTCTAAAACCTGGATTTTATCTTTCCTTAGATCCTTTGGGAAGATGAGAGAGCTGAGAGAGGACTTTTCAAGAAGCAATCTTTTGTGGATCTTGGCTGTGGAAATGGTCTCTTAGTTCACATATTAAGCAATGAAGGGGTAAATACTTCCATTGAGAAAAGATTCCACTGCATCCATTTTCCACTCAGTTAAATGAATTGGAATATCACTGGGTTACTGTGCCTTACAATCTTATTCCTGTCTGTCGTCTCCCTGCCTGCCCAGATGATCCTTTGCTTCCTCAGTCCCAGGATAGTGGCAATTGGAGCAGAATATTATTTCTGGCAAGGGTGGGAGAAGTGAATTGTGTATTATTTCAGTATTTCTAGTGTGTTTTGCAATGGAGCATGTTTGGCAGAAAGCAGCTCAGAAATCTCAATACCTGTGATGCTAATATTTTAAGTATCACTGCAAAAGCTGTGGCTGGCTAGTTCAGGCTGTGCATAGGACAAGGAGGCACTGCGACAATAAGAAATACTTAACCAGTTATTAAGCATAAGTATTAAGTATAACTTTACCAGTATGTTGTTATGAGGTGAGAACTTCCAGGTAGAAATTATATGATTTTACAAACAGTTTTAAGACCTACCATCACTTGTTACATTTGAAACTGAGTACTGTTGGTACTCTGTGTTTTCACAGTGACTTCAGGAAATGTGGTGTCATTCTGTCCATTGTATCACTTTTGGAAAGGAGAAATATGATAATATGAACACCACTTGACTAACCATATATGAAATCTTTCAGCATCCAGGCAAAGGTATTGATGTCAGAAGAAGAAGAATATGGGACATGTATGGCCCAAATACATGTTTGGAGGTATTGTTAATACTTGTGTTTTCTATATGGTGTCTTTATCAACTGATTGAGACCTGTTTTGTTTTGTTTTGCAAAAACACTCCCTGAAATTATTTTAGGGCAAAATAATTACACTGTGGAATGTTTATGTCTATATTTATGCACAAGACTAGGTTGATGTTATTTTAAAAGTAATTTTCTCATGTCTTTTACTTAAACCATTACCTTCAATGCTGTGAATTAGATACTAATTTAGCCTTCCGTAAATGGAGAACTTCCAATTGCAGAGTATTCAACAGAGAGATTCTGTTAGTAGAAGGAGAGAGGACTTAACTTCTGCCATTCCTTCCTTCCCCATAGCCACTGTGCAAGATCCCTTAAACCTCCATTGCAGATCTTTGGATCTTATTTGACAAGGGGGCATTTGTAGGAGAACTCACCCTTGCCTTCTGTTGGCACGAACATATTCTAGTTCAGGAGCGGGTAACCCCTGATTTTTTATTCCACTATATCACACATTTAGGAGCAGCAAAAGAGTCCCTTTTCTCACTTTTGTTTTAAAAGCAAGCCATGCAAAAAGTCCATGGAGAATATAAATACGAAGCACTATGTAAATACTATTGGTATATATAGTGATAGCTCAGAAAAATGAGATTGATTCTACAAAGTGCCATGTAGTAAAATTAATGAGATTGATTCTACAAAGTTCCATGTAGCAAACTAGTATTCAATTAGGTCTTTTCTGAAAATGTTTGCTTTCTGTGTCTGTTCGACACTGTGGAGGAATATAAATTCAGAGTATGCAATAACTTCCTTGGTTTTATTTTGTTGATTTTTTTTTTAGGTTTAGTCCTTTTGCCTGCTTCTCATAAACTGGCAAAAATGTAAAGATGCCAGATTTTTTCAAATTCAGCAGCTTGTAGTGCCATTTGTGCCAATATGTTTGAAAGTTCATTCATTTAATTAATTTGAAATTATTTTGTAAGTTGTTTATGATTATGTTCCTATGATAAGAATGTAACTCTAGCTATGACAATGACATTAAAACAGGACTGCCTATTTCCCCTAGAATTTCTATCAGTTTTTGTCTGATGCCTTAACATTTCCGGGAATTTTCATTCTCTGCTGACAAAACATGGTGATAATAGCACTCTTCAGCTATTCCCCAGCAATTGTTATACTGCCTCTGATATTGGAAGTAATATACAGTATATTATCCTGACCTAGTAGTCGCTGAAAGCATTACCTTCTCTGAATTAATAATCAAATCCCACACATTGTGTGTTTGTACCTTGAAGTCAACTGTCACCTCATCTACAACAAATTTCATAGTACTGTAGAACTTTGTATAGTTTGAAGTTTCTTTTTTCCTTGGGGTTAAATACACAGGCAAAGTAAAGCAGCTTCCAGCCGCTTTGAAGGGGTGCCACGAAGATGGCACATGAGATGAAAGCGGGTGGAAAATAGAACGAAGCTGTGCTCTGGGGCTAAAAACTGGAACAAAAAGAAGCCCTGATACTTTGACTTAACATGGAAATTCACTATATATAAACAGCCCAGCACCAGCATGGGGCTGTAGGAAAGCAGAAAAGTGAAAGTGTGACAGCTTCAATGCTGTAATTACAATATATGCAAGCCAGACAGTCCAACAGAGGGGCCTCCATGTTTGTGCTTTGCCAATGTATCACTCGGCACACTAATGCCCTGTACTGGCAGTGCATCGCACATATGACTGTGTGGTCGATCAAAGGGCTATCCATCCAATTTAATAGCATCTGGGCAGGAAGTGGGAGGTAATCTGAGGTTGCAGGTGGTATGTTTGTGTGATGGAGTGCATGCGTGGTGGGAATGTGGCAAAAAAATTAATAATAATGGCGGCGCAGCATGGCTTGATTCAATTAATGCAGACCAGTTGCGAGCGTTTGGCCCACTTTGAAACCAGGTTATGCCAACAGAGGGGTTTTGATCCACTTTCAGAAAACACAGGATCTAGTTGCTTAAAATTAATATGTTGCAACCAAAAAGGATGTCCACTGAGCATGGTCACATTGTAGTGTCTGTGTGGAATCCTCATGGGTAATTTTAAGTTGCATTATGAATTGAGGACTGTCACTATTGCAGTGCTATCCCTCCATGTACCACTTTCAGCTTAAACACTGTGACTGGTGTCATGCATACAAAAAATGATAACATACAAGGCTAATCTTCTTTTCTAATAAGATGAGTAGATCAGATATGAACCATTCTCAAAATCCTCAGCATGGTGCTGCATGCTATTTTGCACAAGAATCAAATTTTAAATCTAATATGGATGACAGCTTTATTATCATTAGATTTTTTTGTAATATAAATGCAAAAGAGAAGGAAAAAAGAAGGGGAAAAGAGAGGAGAACAATTGGAGAACGTGAACTCTATCACCCTTATTAAATGTTGGTAACATTTATCATACCATCAGAGAAAAAGAAATGAACAAGTGTAGTTTATAACTGTTTGTTGAAAAACACTAAATTTGATGTCAGTGAAGTTAGAATTGAATTGACTAAAGTGCTAGATTATCCTGTGCAAATCAGTCAATATATATTTTTTTTAGTCAGTGTCTGAAATCTCCCTGCATGTAAAACAACATTTGTTCCTGGGGAAATTAATGTTTCAGATATACTGTAGGCAGTTATCTCTCTTTTAGAAAGAAATAGTCTACTGTAGCTAAATTTTGACAATATAGTCGGCCCGTCTTATACACAGATTTTTTTATACACGGATTCAAGCATCCATGGTTTGAAAATGTTCAAAAAAGTATAAATTTCAAATATCATAATTTCCATTTTTTATAAGGGACACCATTTTGCTATTTCATTATATTTTATAGGACTTGAACATTCACGGATTTTGTTATCCACAGGTGATCTTGCAACCAAACCCCAGTGCATAACAAGGGTCCACTGTACAGTCCTCCCTCCGTTCTCGCAGTTTTTAAACTCGCATCCCTCGCTTGTGTGCAAAACAATGGCGCACGTGCCTGAGGTGTGCTCTTGTGCACTCCTATGGCCGCACACCTATATTCAAGCCAATGGGGCTTGAATATAAGCAAAATTCCGCTTTCATGAGAGAGTCTGGAATGGATCCCCTGCGAAAAAGGAGGGGTGACTGTATATTACTAGTAATGTGTTCTCATGGAATGCACTGAAAATATGGTCAATTATCTTTTTTGCTTATATACATTACAGTGTATACATTTTCTATTAGAAAAATCTTTGATGTATTCATGTACTCTTAAATTATATACGTGGTTGGACACTGCATACTTTTTTTCTGTAAGTAAAAATCTTGTATTCCAAGCTTGGAGTGAGAAGTATTACCATCTACTGTTTAATGGTCAGAAGATCTTATTGTTTTAGCCTTCCATAAATATATATTTTTAAAATATTGGCTTCAAGAAAATGTATATACAGTCGGCCCTTCTTATACACGGATTTTGTTATACACAGGGGATCTTGGAACCAAACCCCAGCGTATAACAAGGATCCACTGTAGTTAGTTTATATTAATGGGTAATAGTATCCATTAGTTAATTACTACCCATAGTTCATGTGATATTTGTTTTTGTTGTTGAGTGCCTTTAAGTCATTTCTGACTTATGGTGTCCCTAAAATGAACCTATTATGGGGTTTTCTTGGCAAGATTTGTTCAGAGGGGGTTGTCTTTTCCTTTCTCTAAGGCTGGAAGAGTGTGATTTGCCCAAGGCTACCCAGTTGGTTTCCATGGCCAACTGGGAATTCAAACCGTGGCCTCCAGAATCGTAGTCCAACACTCAAACAACTATACCATGTTGGTATCCCATGTGATCTAAATAACCTTTTTGTTTTCTTTCAGGAAAATGTAGTGAGTCCAAACAATTTGTATCCCGATGTTGACTGGTTAATTGGAAACCATTCTGATGAATTGACACCATGGATACCTGTAATTGCAGCTAGGTACCAAATTTCAGCATTTCTGAAGCTTAGAAGAAGGAACCAATATATAATTGTTCATTTATTTATTAATGCATTTTCAGCATAGGACATAATTAAATTATTAAAATTAGTTCAAGTGAGGAAAATGTGAAGGTGAATTGCATAAAAATTAGTTACATCAGGGGATGGAATTGATGTTTGATAGTAAAATGGTAGTAAAAGCTTTCCTAACAATGCAAAAGCTTGGGAAATTAGTTGTGAATGTAAGGAATCAATTGCTGAGAAGCCAATAACATTTTTATTTAATTAGAATATAATTATTTAAAGGCTTGCACAAAACTATCCTTTTAGTTAGAAGCTATGTGTCAGGAACATGATCTTGGCCCTTCAGTAGATAACCAAGCCAAAAAAAGTCTTCAAACCAATCTCTGTAGTAACTATACACAAAATTCTATCCATTGAGGTGGCTGGGTAAACTCAAATGAATTATTTCATAAATTTGAAAATTGAAAATTTACTAAAATGTTGTTTTTAACTTGCATAATTTCTAAACATCTGTAATACTTGTATCAAATCTAGGATGTACAACAGTTCATGAGTTTACAGAAAAATGTCTTTTTACTTGATGGCTTAACCTCTCATCCTGTTACAGGTCTTCTTATTCTTGTCGATATTTCCTATTGCCTTGCTGTTTCTTTGATTTCCATGGAAAGTACAACCGAAGGCAAAGTAAGAAGACCCAGTATAGAGAATACCTTGATTTTGTAACAGAAGTAGGATTTGTATGTGGCTTTCATGTGGAAGAAGATTGCCTTAGAATTCCTTCAACAAAAAGGGTAACTTGCATTTCCATTTTTCTTAAAATGTCTTAGTTGTCTTATTGTTTTACTTATAAATCAGGGCTGTAGCAAAAATAAATTTCTTATAGTAGAGCTATGGTACATGGTACACATTTTTGTTCATGTCAGAAAAGGCCAAAAAGGCTATGAAGGTTGATGATTTTTTTTAACCTCTATACTCCCCCCCCCCCCCCCCACAGCCATGCATGTCTTACATTGCTGCATGATATGTTCCCTTTAAATAATGTGGGAGAGATACTTTAAACAGCTTCATTTATATACCACTTCATACTGAACTAACAGTGTCTAAGCGGTTTACAACTGTAAGCTAATTGCCCCCAACAATCTGGAAATTCATTTTAGTGACCTCGGAAGGATGCAAGCCTAAGTCAAGCTTGAGCCCTTTTGCTGGTATTGAACTCTCAACCTTATGGTTTTGAGTGAGTGGTTGCAGTACAGGCATTTAACCACTGCACCACCAGGGCTTTAAGGGCATTTAAGAAAGCTGTAGGTTTAATAGCTATAAACTGGACACATATTTTACTTATTGAGTGAAAAGCACTAGTAGTCTACCAGTGCAGTGCATTAAATTTGGTTAACAGCTAAGTTACAGCTAAGTAAGGAATGTTACTGATTTCAAGTCAAAATATTGCTAAATATAAAAGCGAGACTGTGATTTGGTTCCAGACTCAAAGTAATCATGTTTAGTTCCAGTTAAATAAATGGGACAGGGTGGTTCTGTCTAATATGATATTAATAATACCAAAAGGTGACTGATGTAGCTATAGTATAGTATAGTTGGCCATACATATATACGGGTTCTTTGTCCACGGCTTCAGCAATCCATGGTTTGAAAATATTTTTTTAAAGTATAAATTCCAGATAGCAAACCTTAATTTTGCCATTGTATATGAGGGGCGCTATTTTATTATGTCATTGTATTTAAAAATGGGACGAGCATCCATAGATTTTGTTATCCAAAAAAGGTCCTGTAACCAAACCCCAGTGGAAAACAAGGGTCCACTGTACATAGACCAGTGATGGCGAACCTATGGCACACATGCCAGAGGTGGCACTCAGAACCCTCTCTGTGGGCACATGTGCCATCGCCCCAACACAGCGTTTGTCAGAGTTTGTTACTAGAAAGCCAGAGGGACATGGCACTTTGCAATAAATAAGTGGATTTTGGGTTGCAGTTTGGGCACTTGGCTTCTAAAAGGTTCACCATCACTGACATAGACCATTGGTTTCAGGTTTTCATACGCTAGATGTTATAGATAGATGGAACTTTCATATTGGATAATATAGTTATTAGTACAGCTCAAGAAAGGCAGTTCAGACATGTATCTTTAACCTATCAAATATTTGTTTTATAGGTTGTCTGGGGTTTCTCCTGTTTCACATTGGTTCTTTTACAACCAAATATGGAATGTGGTGAAATTGTATCTGAGACTTTCTTTTCAGGATAGTCTAGTGGTGAGACACTGACAATGTAATTTATTTTCAGTGGACATTTAAGTTACAGAAAAGCATCTTCCTTGGAACAGACTACCTAATGGATTTGGGTTTGTAGTTGTCAGTGTCTGTTGATCTTTTTCTTCCCTTGTAGTTGCACATAACTTAAATAATTAGGAAGGCTTTCTGCTTCTAGTTATTTTTGCCTTTCACTGCTTCTCATGATGATGGATAGCCTGGGTATGGAATGCAGTGAGTGATACATGTATCATGGAGAACATTATCTTCGTTCAAGATGTTATCACCGCTGACCTGGTCTTACAGTCTGATGAAACTGAGGCTCATTATTTGGGTGGAGTCTATTTTGTCACAACAATTAATTTTGTGGTTAGTGATTGGCATCTAAATAAAAATTCTGTTATCTCTAGGTCTGCTTAATTGGGATGTCTAGAACCTATCTTGCAACACAAGAGAGTATACTTGAGGAACAGCGAGCACAGTATATCAAAAGACGCCGATTATGCAGCATAACAACTCCAGAGAAAATGGATAGCTTATATCACAATGATAATATTTTAGCTGCAAGTGATGCCCTTTGCTTGGTAGCAGATAAAGAAGTGTCTGAAGGGATATACATGGAAAAAGTTTTAATATCTGGGTTTCTGCCCAGGAGTAAAGAACAAATGAGAAACTGTACTACTCTTCCTCATGATTTTGTAGACAGAGTGGTTTTGAAAGTAGCAAATCTATTGTTAAATGAAACCAAAGAGAGTCCACTTGGAAATTCAAGCACATGGAATAAAGGAGGTAAGATTTTTTTCTTTGGCATACTTATATAAAAATGGGAATTGTAACAGATTAAAATTATCCATTTACCACAATATTAGACTTTTTCAGAGCAAAGTATGCTGATAAATAAGTATACTGATTTCATCATACTGCACCATTATAAATTGCACAAACATCCATGCTTTTCTAACAAGTTTTAGTTTACAGTCTGTAGAAAACAGAATATAATGGCTAGCATCCTGTTCGGCAGTTATGAGATCATTTCAGAAGGTGGAGCTCTGGGCAGAAGAGCAGCTTCTTTTAATATCTTTACTAGCAGACTTTGCTGAAATCACCATGAGTGGAAAGGAAACTGGATTGGGTGAGGAAGCAAGCTTTTGAGCCAGAGGTGTACCCTGGCTTTATTCCGAAGAGTTACTACAGTCTAAAAGGGAAGATAAGAAAGGTTCTGGTGGTAGGAGACTCATTGCTCCAAAGTATAGAAGGAACTGTTTGCCAACCTGACAAGATGAAAGTAAAATACTGGTACTAACAATTCACCCAAAAAAAAAAAAAGGCAGAACTGGCCGATAACTATTACCAGTACTACGTTTTTCTCCCCAGAAGAGGACTGTGTAGCTTTCATGCACCAACAGAGTGCTTGGCAAGGAATCTGGATTGCAAATCAAGATGAATAAGAGTCACACATCACCTAGATATCCTAAATAAGTTCAAATCTGTAGGACCAGATAAACTGTATCCCAGAGTACTGAAGGAAGTTGATGATGTACTCACAGAACCACTTGTCATCATTTTGAGAAATCTTGGAGAATGGGTGAGGTACCAGAGGACGGGAGATGAAAAAAACATTGTTTTTTTTCTTCCAAAAAATATAAAAGATCAAGAAAACTGAAGGCCAGTAACCATGGCTTCAATACCAGAAAAAATATTAGGATAGACTGTACAGGAGGCTGTCTATAAGTATCTTGATGACAACACGTGGATCAGTAGAAGCCAGTAAGCATTTGTCAAGAATGACTCCTGCAAAACTGATCTTATTTATATATATTTTTTTCAATGATGTCATTAGTTTAGTGGATGCTGGAAATGCTGTTCTGGGTTTATCTGGATGTCAGGAAGGCATTTGTCAAGGTCCCCCGTTATATTTTGATTAGCAAATTGATTTAATCTGAAGTAGATGGGAACACTGTCAGATGATCCATAATTGGTTGGAAAACTGCTCAAAGAGTCATCAGTTGCTGCACTTCAAACCGAAATGAGGTGCTTTGATTGTGTCTTTCTGCATGGCAAGGGATTGGACTGGATGGCCCTTGTGGTCTCTTCCAACTCGATGAGGTCTTGAGTGAAGTGCCTCAGGGTTCTCACCTAGGGCTATTACTCTTCAATATTTTTATCAATTACTTAAATGATGGGGTGGAGGGAATCCTTGTCAAGTTTGAAATTGATACAAAACTGGGGGGTTGTCTTCACAGGCCAAAGGCCTGTGTTCTCCCCAGCCTCGTGTCCAGTTCAGAAAATGCAGCTACCCTAGGGGCAGGATCATGCCTGATCTTGCCAGACCAAATGTGCTTCCCATGGATCTGGGCTGATCCTGGGGTAAACAGCCATTACCCAGGGGAATTTGATTTCTGATTTGCCATGGAGTTTCCTGTTTGAACTCTCATGTTCCTTACCTTGTTGCACTGTTGCTCATACTCAGAAGCTCCCATCACCGCATCTGATGTGGAAATAGGGTGCCTGTCCACATGGATGCAAGTATGTGCCCTGTTTTTGTGTCAGAAGAAGTGGCAGGGAACATCTGAGTACAAGTGATGGCATGGCAAGAGAAGGAGTGTGCACTGATAGCGGGTCCTATGTTGGCACAGGGACAGATATGTAAACACACACCTATTCCTGTGCCAATCTGGGGACCGACCTCGGTGAGCATTGTTGGGGTGTGTATATTGAGGCAAAAAATAACAGCAGAGTTTGGAGGTGTTTAACAAAAATAGCTTTACTCAGAAGTCTTAAAACTGAAGCAAAAAACAAAACAGTACAAATGGCACAGTATGTAGCAGCAAAAACTGAAGCACAGTAAAAACTCCTAGTCCAGCAGATTTTGGAAAACAAAACAGGAGAAGAGGTTGAAGGAAGTGAGCACGGCCAGCTTGGTGAAGAGAACACTGAGGGGTGACATGAATGCACTTTTTAAATACTCAAGGGCTGTCTCAGAGAGGAGGGTGCAGGTTTGTTTTATGCTGCTCCAGAGGGTAAGACTGGGTCTAATGGTTTTAAGATACAGGAAGGTTGATTGCAATTTAACATTTAGAAGTAACATATTGATAATAGCAGATTAGCAGTGGAACCAATTGCCTAGAAAGGTGGCAGGAACTTCTTTTCTGGACCTCTTCCAAACAAGAGTCTGGATAGCTACCTGTTGGGCATGCATTGAGCAGGGGGTTGGATTTGATGCTCCATGAGACCCCTTTCAAGTTTATAATCCTATAAACTGGACTTATGATCTTGTAACTGCTAGGGATTCACATTTACAGTTGTGACTGACCAAACATGACACCAGAAATATACCTTTGTAGCAATGCAGCACCCCAACCAAAGTGTTTCTGAGGCACTTCAGATTGGATTGGGGAATGGTGTGTGCAGCAACACAAGTGTTTTGTGTTCCCTGGGAATGGAAGGGTGACTCACTTCACTTGGGTGCCAGGCTTCAAAGGTAGGTTTTTGATGGGTGGAATCAAAAGATGTAACTATGACAACAGAGCAGAGCTGTGATGAGAATACATTACAGCTGTATTCACAGTGAGGGCATGATGTGAAGAGCACATATATGAGAGGGAAAGAAATGTACCTACTTGGGATAAAATTTGGAGGAAAGCTACAGTTGAACTTTTGGCATGGGAAGCAGTGACTCTTTAAGTGCACCACTGAAAAGCAGATTTACGAATAGAGTCCTGTAAAATAACCCTCACCCACTTTCTTTTGGATGATAGTTGCATTAATTCATATTTGATTAACTGTGACAAATAGACTAGTGAGTCTGTACCTCTTTCATGCCTTTTATGGTAGAATCTTGCTTTGAAATGGCCTCTTGTCGTTAGTGAAAAATGGGTGTATATGTGTACATGTATGTACAGTACATGTTTGTGTGCACCCACACAGTCACAGAAGGATATGTTTCACAGGGCAGCTAGAGTAGTAGCTCACAGTTCTCAGAAACTCAAAACTAAAAATATCACCAAGGGCTAATCATTATTTCACACTAATATGTTATTTTCTGTAGTGAGTCTTGCCTTGGGAGAAATTGCAGAACATTTAGACAAAGAAACATTAAAAACTCTAAAGAATGAATATGGAGGCCTGCAGACCTTGCTGAGAAACAATCATCAAGTGTTTGAAGGTAAGGACTGGGCATGTTAAATGAATTCTGGTTTTCTTTATGTTGATTTTAAAACATTGTTACTACAGGTGTCAACTCCTCACAGGAGGTTTTTGCTACAGTTGACGTTTCTATGTATGGAAGTTGGGGAGAAGCGATTTTCAGTTTTTTCTCCCTTTCCCCTACATTTCCTTGTGCTGTCTCCTGTACTGCTGCTGCTATTGTGGTAGTGATGGTGATGATGATGATTATTATATTTTTGTTATATTTATTTATATCTCTTCTTTTTCCCAGTTAAACAGTTAAAAATCCTAGCTAAAAATTCATGACACACAACATTTAAAAATGTAATAAAACCTATAAAAAATTAAAAAGAAAACAGCACATTGAAAATCCAGCCTGTTATGTAAGGTCATTTCTCCTTCCAAGTCTTGGTGAAACAAGTCTGTACCTGCCTGTGGAAACATAGCCATCCCAGTTAATAGCTGGTGCTGTAACACAATCTCTGGGCTACATACCCCACAATATGCAGGCATACATTTGCCATTCCAGTTAACAGTCTGAATAGAGCTCTTTGGGCCAGCTGAAGTTTCCAGACACTCTTCAAAGGCAAACCCCTACATAGAGCACATTACAATAATCCATGGGATGCAATTAAGATGTGTGTCACCATGGCTAGGTGAGTTTTGGATGCTGCTAGAAAATGTTCAGACCACTTTGCAGAACCCAAAACTATCTTCCTAATGCTTCTTCCCTAGTGGAGAGATACCAGGGATCAGACCTGGGAATAGTTGAGGCCAAACACATGCTCTAATCTTACTTGATTGTACCTTGGCCTTTTTGCAAGCCAGGCTTTTCTTCTTCCTTTAAGTTGTGGTCTAATGAATTGCATTAAATACTTATGAAAAATGGTTTCCTTCACTTTTCAACAGCATGTACATTCAGCTTCAGAATCATTTAAAAATTGCATTTTTGCAAGTAGCACAAGGGTTTTGCTTTGTTTATAATAATTTATTGCTTTTTTGTCAGAACAAAGTTAAATGTCATCCATAACTCATTTAAATTCTCCTCTGTTCATATCCATATGTTTGCATGTTGAGTTTACTTTTGCCCATACTGAGCAATAACTGGATTTTATATATTAGTTAGTATCCTGTCAATGGCATGTGTTGGTGTAATCTGTTTATACCAGCATATGTACTTTTTAAAAAAGGTATTCAGTGTCCTTATAAAATGCCTTTCATCCCAGCTCCACAACAGTAGTGATGGGGTTCATGCATATAGCACGATTCTCCCCACAAGCTACTTTTCAGGTGCTGTGATGCATCCAGATAAATTCTGGCTGCCCTTAAGCAGTACAGAAGAAATGACAGACTTACACTGGGACCAGAGACTGCTCATTCTTACCCATGTACATAAGGGCAACCATAACAGGTTCAGGTGTTATTCCCATAGCTAATCAATAGCTGAAGGGTTAAGTTGTGCTATCCTCCAGCTGCTATTGTGCACCCAGAAAGTAAGCAGAGAAGAAGGGCAACCTCCTTCCTTGGTAGGTATCTTGGTGGAGATTCATGCTCTGCTAGAACTTATTTAGATCTCAGCTGTTAGCTTTTTAAAACTGTATTTATTGGTACTGTTAATTATGTTAAGTTATATGGATAATTACAAAACAATATACAGCTAGATGAACAATAAACAGTAAAGAGTGCCTACAACACTTTAAAACTTAATATATTTATTATAGTTTTTTGTGGAGTATCCTCTTCAACATATCCATCTGATACCCCTTTGGAAATTAGATATTTCATGTGCATATTTGTATTTAAATTCTAGCACTGATAATTGCAATCTCTAATATTTGACTTTGTTTACTTAATCATAGTTTTGAATGGCAAAGTTCATATTCGTGACTGGAGAGAAGGAGAGCCACTCAAGAAAAACAGGCCAGGAAATCAGGTTAAACAAAGACTTCCTTCTAAAGCATTTAAAACTCGTCTATGTTGGTTTTATATTAATCATCCTCACGGCTGTCCTCTGAATTCAGAATCATGTCATTATGCTCATGGGACAGAAGAACTGAAGCCATCTCTCTTCGTGCCCAGGAAAAATAAAGCAAAACTAAAGAACTGCTAATCCAGTTTACTCAGATGGATTTGATTTAGTTTCATGCATATTCAGGAAAAGTACAAATCTTAATTGTACATTGGTGGCACTAGCATGGTTTCATTTCATGCAACAATGTGATCCTTTCACATCACTGTGTAGGAAAGTATAGATTGTGAAATCCATTTCTGGAACTTCTGTAGTTTACCCTCCTAACCATATAGACATTTAATTTTCCAAACTTACTACTCTCACTTCCGTTTTGCCATATATGCAAACACTTGTATATCAGAAATCTTCAGTGTTTGTTGGCTTCAAAAACATTTTTTTAATAGGGCAAGTGTCACCATGCAAGCTTTTAGTATATTGTAACTTGCCATTCCAGTTGGTGTCTTTCACTTTGTCCTGGATTGCTGTGTGCCTTCTCAACAGTGTATCAAGCTATCTACTGTGATTACATGCAATAGGAAGGGACATTAGCACTCTTCAATCTTGAATTTAAAGTTTTTGCTATGCACATGGGGGATCAGGGGTTAAGACACCGACTCTGACAGTCGCAAAGTCACCAGGTTGGCAGTTCGAGACCCAAGTGCTGTGTAACAGAGTGAGCTCCCATCACTAGTCCCAGCTTCTGCCAACTTAGCAGTTTGAAAGTAAAAGTAAGAATACAAGTAGATAAATAACTACCACTTCAGTGGGATGGTAATAGTGTTCTGTGTATCATGCTTGCCACATGACCACAGAGTTGTCTTTGACAACGCTGACTCCCTCAGTTTAGTAACAGAGATGAGCATCACCACCTACAGTCAGACATGACTTAACAATCATGTCAAAAGGGAAACCTTTACCTTTTTTACTATGTCTCTTAAACAGAAACAGAGTCATATGGACAAGTCCAATTGATTGGGCTAAGTGTATTTATGGCTTAGATGGGTGAGAAATGAAAACTACAAGCCAGAGCATATAGGGTCAAGAAAGCAGCAAGGTCTAGCAAAGACTACCTCATTCTGTTTGCTTTGGCAGTATGCTTAGGAAGTAATATCCATAAACTAGCTTTTATTCTAGGTAACTGCAGATCAGCCCAAATGGAAGCTACAGGAGTGTACTCAGAGTCACCTGGGAACAAAATTATTATTTTTTGGCAATTTCGATCATAACACTCATTTACATTAATAAAGCCTAAGTAATTTGGAAAGCTGGGTCTTAATCTATTTCCTTCAGAAGTACATGTCTGTGTGATCATTTCCAAGTGCTGTTTATGGTAATAGTGGGTGATAAAGCCATGATTTCCTTAATCCAAAAATAAAAGTGCTATCTTGTTTTTTGGTAACAAACAAGAAAATACTAATAAACTGAAGTTTTATCTAGGCATCTTGGAATTACTATTGCTTTGTGGTCTGGGTGCCTGGGAAGATGGACTCCAGCCTTTTCTGTATGGTGTTGCACCCCACCCCCCAAATACAGGGTCATATTCAGACATATTCACTAAACTGGTTTCTGTGCCTCAAGACTACTTTTACTAGTTAAGTGTGTAGTCATGAACAGAATGTCTGGTTACAGTTATCCATCCTCGGATAGTGTCTTGTTTAGGTTACTGTAATATGTTTCAGCTGTACTACACCTAGATTTCTGTATAGATTCACCACTTCCATTGCCTGTCTTCCCCTACCAGCCAAAAAGGATGCAAGCCAAGAGTGCTATCCATGGGTCTTGTTTCCACATCTTCAGGGTTCACATCCCAAAAGGTATTAACCAAGTGGAAATCTCAGGCTTACATCTGTGATGAATGTGCTATTTGAATCAGAACAGGCGTGTTTTACATAAATATACTGGTCATAGCAAACAATTACAAATTCTTCAGATTGCTTTTCTGCTTATTAGTAACTGTTAAAATAAACTTGAGCAAATTAATTGTAATTCCTTGTTTTGTAATATTATAGTGTTTGGAACTGTTTGGCTTGATACCCACCTGAATTGGAGAAGATTCCCTCCCTACTTAATCCAGCTTCCAATTCATCCCTTTCATTCTTCTTACTTAGCCTGAGCAGATAAGTAGGTGTTTTCTTTTCATGTCTGAGTCACGGCTGTAGCACCATTTCAGGTGTTAGGAAGAAAGGAAAGTTCATCCCTCTGGCTATACTGTAGTTAAATAAGGGAAAGGAGGAAACATCTACTCCTACTGCCACTGCAGCTGCAAAATATTTGTTTAGGATATCAGGGTCCAATGGTTTGTACAAAATCATATCACTAGGTCTTTCTCCTCAGATTTAAACCTATACAAGGTGAACAGATTTAGGGAATTCTATCAGGATTGGGCATTTTTTTCCTGAAGTAACTTTTTTTTTGCTTCTTTTTTAAAAAATGAGCTTTTCTTTCAGAAATGTGGAACAAAAATTAAAAATGATTTACTTATGTGCATGTGTAAAACAACTGGGAAGCTGATGGATGGGAAATTTGGTGTAATACTTGCAAATTTAGCTGAGTTTTGTACTCAAGATCTGTCTCTACACAAAAGTCAACTGAAGTATTTTAATAAAAATATGGATATATGGACTACTGAGATTTTCTTCCTCATGCAAATCTGGCACTGCACTTGACATGGAAATTTGGGAATAATTTAACTGTGCTTCTGTAGGAAGGATGCTTATCCATCACTGCTGGATCATCTATATGTGGAACCATTTAAAAACATTCAATGCCATTTAGATGCCTCAGATAAGCACTACATCTTAACAAAAAAAACATAAACCTATGAGTATTCCTTACATAAACATTGATAAAATGTATTGCAGATGATATAAACATAAGTTAAGCATTTTCAGTCATATAAATCAGATTGTGGTCCATGAGATTCATTGGGGTGGGTAGGAGGAAGGTTGCAGTACATTCACAAATATCTGCATATGGCCCTGTGCTTGGTTTATTTTACTCTTTTTCCTGATAGTAATCTACTCTATTTGACACATGTAGAGATAAGGCTAGGCACTGGTTGATGGGGGCAATGATTCCCGAATAAGCCAGTTACAAGACTGATGCTTGCTGAAGCCCTGAATATTTTAATGATAGTCTGTATTGGGGGGCCCCCATGCAAACCTGGTAGTGCATTTGTCTTGTTCCTTTTTAAACACTGAGGATATATTACAACATATTATGGAACGCTGTTTGGAATTAAAATTGCAAGCTAAACTATGATATACTTAAGGAAGAAACTGATAGAAATTTCTTAGATTTGTGAATTCATTGAGTCTTTGCCCATACGGTGATTTGGTATTTACCAGCCATCTTGAGCACAAGGATTGGATCAGAAGTTTCGGGTTGAAGCTCTCGTTTGCACACTAACAAAGCTCCATGGAAAGGTAAACAATGAGTAGTTGAGAACAGGAATGCTCACCAGATTAAAAAAAGTTATAAAATTGCACATAAGACTGTGAACACAATATCCCCACAAAGATAGCTTCACTTATTAGTGTTTCCCTCCAAAAGAAAAGCCTTAGCAAGTTGTCCATAAGTGTCCTAAACTACTAGAAGTAGACCTGTGTTAGATTGTTTTTGCTACACTTACATTTTACTTCTCAATTTTTCTACCAGCCTACTCTTTTTCTATAACTTTGTCTCCCTTCTTTTTTTGCTAAAATGCTAATGACATAATTCTGAGTTTTTTGTGCTATATAAAATACCGACTACACAGTAAAGAAAATAAGTATAACATCTTTAAAAGCAGTTGACAACGTAGAAAATTATCATATGGAACAAATATCATCCTATTGGTTTACTGGAAACCCAGGTTTTCTAGGACTTCTTGCCTTGCCTCCTCTCCCAGATATACAGTGCATTCTCTTTTTTATGTGATTCTTCTGTTTTGTCAACTACCGTCCTTTTAAAATTAGTCCATTTGTATATCTTAGCCAAATGTACCAATTTAAGTGGGCTTTTCAGCCACTCCCCTGTGAACTGCATCAATTCCAGTTGGGATGAGTGTGAATGTAATGGAAATAAACCTGTTCCAAACTGGTTTAGACTCATAGGAGTTGGAATAGACCACAAGGGCCATCCAGTCCAACCTCCTACCATGCAGGAACTCACAATCAAAGCATCCTGACAGATGGCCATCCAGCCTCTGTTTAAAGACCTCCAAGGAGGGAGAGTCCACCACTCTCCAAGGAAATGTGTTCCACTGCAGAACAGCTCTTACTGTCAGGAAGTTCCTCCTAATATGATGAAGAAAAAGAAGTAGTAGTAGTAGTAGTAGTAGTGTTTATTGATTAGCCCTTAGGCCATTTCAAAATAACACAAAATGACACTAAGACAAGTAAAACACAATATAAAATCCTAAAGAAATTCTATAGCAAATAGAAAAGAACTAAAATTTAATAACACAGACTCTGAAATGTATATAGAGTACTGTGGTTGTAAAACAATATAAGTACATTAGTACATCCTAATATTAAGGTGAAATCTCTACCTGTAGCTTACATCCATTGTTCTGGGTCCTGTTCTCTGGAGCAGCAGAAAACAAGCTTTTTCCACCGTACGAATAGGCATTAGATTTGTAAACCACCTTGATCTGAAGGAAAGGCAGTATATAAATACATTTATTATTGTTGTTGTTATTATTATTATTAATGTGACACCCCTTCAAACAAGGCTATCATATCATCTCTTAACCATGTCTTCTCCAGGTTAAACACACTCAGTTCCCTAAGTCTTTCTTCATAAGTTATGATCATAAGGTCTTTTTCCTCATAATAAGGTTTCTTTCATAATAAGGTATGACTCATAGAATAGAATCATTAGAGTTGGAAGAGACCCCAGGGCCATCCAGTCCAACCCCATTCTGCCATGCAGGAAATCTCAAAGCATCCCTGACAGATGGCCATCTCAGCCTCTGTTTAAGACCTCCAAGGAAGAGACTCTATCACCCTCCGAGGAGTGCATTCCACTGTCGAACAGCCTTACTGTCAGGAAGTTCCTCCTAATGTTCAGGTGGAATCTCTTTTCCTGCAGCTTGCATCCATTGTTCCGGGTCCTTTCTCTGGACAGCAGGAAAACAAGCTCGTTCCCTCCTCAATATGACATCCCTTCAAATATTTAAACAGGCTATCATTATCACCTCTTAACCTTCTCTTCTCAGGCTAAACATCCCCATCTCCCCAAGTCGTTCCTCTTAAGGGATGGTTATAAGATTTTTTTCCCCTCATAAGGTATGATAATAGCTTTTCAATAATAGGTATGATAATGTTTCTTTCACATTAATCATGTAATAGGTTTTTTCATAATTAAGGTATGGATAATAAGTTTCCTTTTCATAATAAGGCATGCCACTAAGTTTGCTTTCATCAAGTTTATTTCTGCAGTGTGTTGCCCTCAGCCCGGGAACACCTCTCCTCTTCTCCTCCTTGGTCCAAAGAGCCTCTCACAGAAAAGTCTTATTCCTTGGAAAGCTTCAGCCATGTCCTTCCCTGCCCTGGAGGAATGCTGGACAAGAGGAAGTTGGCGCTTTCCCCCGTTGGGATTTATGGGGACTGACTGACCTATATTGACTTTGGGGATGTCTGTTCCACGTGTCACTATTACCAGGGGAATGGAGTGCACATTTCTTTCCCTTTCCAGGCACCTTTTGCTGTTTGCCACGAAACACAGAGGCACAGAGGCTGCTTCCACACTGGAGAAATAACCCAGTTTGATACCGCTTGAGAAGCCAGGGCTCCCTGCTCTGGACTTCTGCGCCTTGGAGTTGGTGCCACAAGTGCCACAACCAACTCCAAGGCGCAGAAGTCCAGAGCATGGAGCCCTGGCTGCTCAAGTTGTATCAAACTAGGTTATTTCTCCAGTGTGGAAGCAGCCACAAGTGTGGCTAGAGCATTCCCCCCCCCTTTCTCTTTATCTCTCTTCCAAAACTCTTTTCAAGTCTCTCTTTTTTATGCTTTTCCCCAGGAATCCCAGGCGCTGTAACCTGATATCCTGGGGCCTGTTATATCCCCAATAGGGGGCATCTCACCATTGCCTCCCGGCACTTTGCAGTTGGGAAGGAGCAGTGTGTGTTTTGTGGGGGGCCGGGCAGTGGATGCCACATCACTGGGTGTGTGGACCCAAGGGCCCCAGGCATGGAGCCACTCTTCCTCCTGGGGCTCCTCCTGGCTTTTCTCTGGACTCTGCCTCCCCCACTGTGCGAGAAAGGTCCCGAAGCTCCTCAGGTAAGACTGGATCAACTGGATTTGGGAGAAGAAGGACTCTGTGTGTGTGTGTGTGTGTGTGTGTGTTGTTTGTGTGTGTGATTGTGTGGGGAAGACCCTCCATCTCCCCCATGCTCTTGGGAGCATTGAAAGAGCCTCAGGCATCAGATCTTTTACTCTTAGTTTCACATTCTTTCAGGTCATTTGTTTTCACATTGATTCTGTTTCCATGTCCCATTTTTGTGTGCTTTTAATTGTGTGTTGTTTTTTAAAATGTTGTGAGCTTTTTTTTTTTTTTTTTTTTTGTTGTGACACCAGAGCTCTCTGATAGAGGAGGCTGACCAAACTACAATTCCCAGGATTTGGAGGAAAGGGATAATAATAGTAATAGTAATAATCTGTTCTACCCAGGCACATGGATGGCATTGCCCCCCTGTGCTGCAGGGAGGTCCAAGACACACTGCAGAAATAGCCCAGTTTGAGACAGCTTTAGCTGCCCTTGGCTCAGCGCACACAAAGGAGAGCAAGAGTTTGTTCTGTGAATATCCCGGAAAAACCACTCATTTACACAAAATTTCACACAGTGTTGCACAAAACCCAACACTAAAGTGGTTACAAAGAAGCATTAACGCGCTTCTTTTTACTTTTGGGATTTCTGTGACAATGCATTTCCGATATCGCTTTATTTGCACAACTGCGTGTGATAAACAGTTGTGCAGTTATTCACCATTTTGCCTTCATTTGTGTGATGCTTTAAATGCGCTTTAATCTCTCTTTAATGCCAAAATCAGCCCCGGTGTGATAAACTCCTTAGTTGTGGCATCAGAGCTCTCTGATAAGAGAAGGTTGACAAAACTACAGTTCCCAGGATTCCCTAGCATTGAGCCAAGGCAGCTAATGCAGTCTCAAACTGGATTATTTCTGCAGTGTGTTTCGGATCACTGTGTATCAGGATCACTCAGGCTGCATCCACACTGCAGAAATAACCCACGTCCGACACCACTTGAACTGCCATGGCTGTGGAACTATGCTACCCTTCCCAGAATTGAGCCATGGCAGTTCAAGTGGTGTCAAACCGGATTATTTCTGCAGTGTGGATGCAGCCCAAGTCTCTAGAATATTTTAAGACTGGAGGTACGTGAGGAGACAGAGCTCTTGGTACTGTTTTCTTTCCAGGAATAGAGTAACCAGACTGTAAACAATTGAAAGCATCTTGCCTGTAATTTTGTCTGGGGCTCTGTGATCTTTTACATGTTTACAGTACTTTCAGCTTGGGATGGGAAGGAAAGGCTTCTGTTACCACCAAGTCTCACTCCCTTGAGAGGCATCTGCTTCCTGAGACTTTGGGGAACATTGAGCTTCCATGTCTGGCCAAAGTTTGTAGATGGGGAGGAAGAGCGTGGGGTAGCTTTTTGGCCCTTGAATGGCACCTGTCTTCCAGGTAGGCTTGTCCAGCCACTGACACACACAAACTCCAAGGGAACTCAGTGTCCAGGATCTTGTCAAAGAATCACAGCAACACCGTCACTACTAGTGTGTACAACAGGTGAGTAGCCCAGTCCCTTCACAGCCACAGAGGCACCTTGTATTGGCCTCCTTGTGGAATCTGAGCTGTTGGGGAGAGTTTGGCCTAAGAGAGAAGAGCTGGGAAAATGAGAAGGGTGCAAAGGTATGTTTGCTACAGAACCTACTTTACAAAAAGGGAAGGGGGAAATGAGAAGGAATTTAACGGCACCTCTGAAACCACACCTTACAGATATCTTATGAAGCAGCAGGTGAGATCTTTCTGGACTACAACCACCAGCAAACCTAACTAGCATAGTCAGTGGTGAAGAATGCTGGGAGCTGCAATGTAACAGCAGCTGCAGTGTTATGCAGTTCCCACCCCTGATACAATTCATCAAGCTATTAACGTACAGTATTCAGGCAGACAAACAATATACTGAGATGAAAATATAACTTGGAGAATAAAAAGAAATTTATTTCTGAAGAAAAGTTGGCAGGGAGGGACATCTTGAAACAAATTACAGTGGACCCTTGTTATATGCTGGGGTTTGGTTCCAAGATCTCCAGTGTATAACAAAATCCATGGATGCTGAAATCTCATTAAATATAATTACATAGCAAAGTGGTGTCCCTCATAAAAAATGGAAAATCAAGGTTTGATATTTGAAATTTATACTTTTTTGGAACATTTTCAGACCGTGGATGCTTGAATCTGTGTATAAAAAATCCGTGTATAAGAAGAGCCGACTGTATCTTTGTTTGACACTAGTATTTGCAATATATATTGGCTGCCCTAAAGCAGAACTTCCAGGGGCTCATAGTAAAGGGGAAAAATTAAACATTAACAATTGTAGAAACAACATGAAAAATATATGATGGCATAAAGAGTCTCACTGTGTGAGAAAGGCAGGATATAAACTCTGGAAAGAAAGAAAAAGAAAGAAAAGAAAGAAAGATTATTTAATTATATATATATATTTATTGAATTTATATCCTGCCATTCTCCCAAAAGGAGATTCAAAGCAGCTTACAATAATTTTAAAAGGGTCCAGCGAACACATTAATTTACGAAAGTTTAAAAGAGATTAAATATCAATATTAAGTAAAAACATGATTATAGACAGCTAAAAACACTAAAAGCCACTTAAAACATATTTATAACATAGTTTCAATAAAAGATTATGTACGCACACTCACACAGGGCACACCACTTTACACCCACACTCTGTAATGAAAATTCAAAAGCCTGCCTAAAATAACTTGCTAGTTGAAAGGGCACCAACCAGGTCTTCTGTGGAAGTGAGTTCCACAATCTAGGAGCAGCCACAGAGAAGGCTTTTTCCCAAGTTCTCACTAACCATGCCTGTGAAAGATGGGAGTGAGAGAAAGCCCTCCCCTGAAGCTCTTAAAGGTTGCCATAGCCATTTTTAGACAAGATAGAAAGCTGCCTTGCTATAGTGAGGCATTCACTACTCCCCTTACCCAATCTCCCATCTTCCCCATGGGCTGCATTCAACAACCAGAAAGGCATGGGTTCTGAATGCATGTGGTGGCTCTTACATCTCCAAGGATCCTGTCCACATTTTCAGGTTGCACAAACTGAAATAAAGTCGCCCATCCTAATACGCACATCTGGGATCCGCAGTCTTGAATACTCATGAAAACAGAGGGCCAACTGTATATCCAATAACACTGGATAAATAGGGGCCAAGGTTATATCTGTAGGACCCGCATCAACTACAGCATCCAAGTCAGAGGGGATCCAAGTGATTTTCTCCACAAAATGCTGTGAAAAGTTAATGACAGGCTGCTGAGTGGTTTATTTACTGATCTTGCAGGGGAGAATGTAAAAGACCCCTGAACACTTGAGACAGCTTTGCTTGACAACACTGTGGATATAATGGTGGCAGTGAAGTAGGATTTCTTCACTGTCACCACTGCCATGGATTGTGCTTTCCAGTGAGCTTTGACCCATGTTCAGTTGGACTTACTCTGAGTCTTCCACCATTGTCACTCTAGTTTCCACCCCACTTGTTTCATCACCATCAGCTCCCTAGTGAATCAGAGCTCCACTCCATGAGAAGAGATGCTTAGGAACAATTGTGTACACCATCCTAAATATTTCCCTGTTCCAAAAATCAGCCAAAGCTTTGACGGTATCATTTGCCTAGGCAATAGGCAACTCCCCAAAAACCATCAGGAATCCATCTGGAGCCATAAGCCATAAACATCCTGGGAAGGACCATATTAATTGGCCCCCATCTCCTGGCTGAGATGGGTAATGTCAGGTTTCCACATTATCTCTTTGGATGGCTACTGATCTTTACATTGGGCATGGCCTAGGCATTCTTCAAATAAAATCCTTAAGAAAGGAGGTCGTTCCTTAAAAAATAGGACATCTCCTTCCCCCCCACCTCCATATATGTGGCAATACTGGGAAAATATGTGACCTGATGACCTCTTTGCCTGCTCAATCTGTTGCCCAGTGGTTGACATGGACCATTTTAGTGAAAACAGCATTTTTCTTCATCCAGTATTCTCATTATTCCAGTGCCATGTTGTTCCCCTATCTGTGTAAACTTTGTTTTGCTGGAGAAGACACTTTTATATTATTAATGGAAAGCACAGTTGAAGTGAATGGTCTGTAAATGAGCAAAAGACTTTGCGTATGATTCATACAAGAGATGTATGGCATTTAGGAGAGTAAACTGAATCATGATGCAGTGCCTGGATGGAAGATTAATAGCAGAGTTTCAGGCAACCCAAAGCAGTCGATTCTGTGATTCTATGACTCTATGATTCTATTTAATCTATTATTTTTTTCTGTCAACCAATCCTCTGGAAATTGCTCTAGGCACAAAAAGGTAACTTGTGACTAGTTTTATACAAATTTCCACATGGCACACCTTTTTAGTAATATCAGTGATGTTCTTTTTAAATGTTTTCAGACAGTCAGGGAAGTATTATTATTTATACCAACAAAACTGTGCTGTATCAATAAACAAGTGTTTCTGGTAAGTCTTTAAAATGATGCACCCATTTTGCATATTTACTAGTTTTAAAAATATGTTCCAACATCTAAAACCCACCACCAGCTAGTGCTCTGTCCATTACAATGGAACTATAGAAAGTTCCTCCACACTCAGATCATCATCATCATCCTGCCTGTACAGAACCTTAGGCCCAGTGTGTGTCCTACAGTGTTGGTGGTACCAGATACTATGTGGGACAGATCCATAGTTGTCCTGGGGGATTATCAGATGGGGCAAAATCAACGAAGAAAAAGGCATACTCTTGGCAAAGTCACACAATTGAGCTGAAGATTTTCAGACAACCTCGCGTTTATCCAGGACTTAACCCACGAAGATCCAGGAATGATCCAGCAACAAACCATTCCCAGGGCTTCAACTCCTTCTTGGCCATGAAAAGCAGCTAGGTGGCCTTGGGCATGTCACACTCTCTCAGCCTCAGAAGAAGGCAATGGCAAACCTCTAAACAAATATTTCCAAGAAAACCCTATGATAGAGTTGCCTTATGATTGCCATTAAATCTGAAATGACTTCAAGGCACACAACAACAACACGTTTCCACCTTGGGTGAAACAGATCTGTAGCTTTGGCATGCCCCTAAATTCCAAAGTGGCAGCAGTTGTCAATGTCAGCACATCACATTCAACACCAAAAACTCCTCCTGGACAATAAAGATTTAGCAGTGTTTTACTTATGTTAACTAATCCTAAATCTGAGTACTGCAATGTGCTTTGAGAGAGTTTGTCCCTCAGATGCACTTGGAAACTAAACATAGTGTAAAAGAGACAAGTATAAGACCAGGGAGATTATCACTTGAAGCGTCCTTCTCAATGCTGTTGCGGCTTTTTAAACACCTGAAACAGCAACGATTCTTTTCACATTACTACGCAACTGCGAATTGATAACAGGTTGGCTGTGGATCTTATTGCACTACCATTCAGTTTACTCGTTAGCTATCCAAGATTAAGGTAGTCATGCCTTCATTGGGAAGCAGGGAAGCAGTGCATGGAAGGCTCTTTAAATCCTAATTCTCCTGCCAAGCCAAATGGTTACCTCCTCGTGATTAAGGGAGTGTGAGGTGGGAGTGCAGAGAAGCTTCTTTAAATCCTCTTCTCTGTGAATTACCTCAAATGACCTATCACACATACTTCAATAATGGATTAACTGTGTGATTAACAGCTATTCACGGGATTCTCCCATTTATGAAAAGTTGTGGCAGAAGCATGGGTTGACTACAGGATAGCTACTGCCCAGCTATAAGGGATCCCGCCATTAGAGTGAACATTGCACTTCTATCCCACTGTTAAAGAGCTGTGCGATAATCTCCCATATCACCTCACTCTTGTATAATTTTTAAAGCTGTTCATTACCCTCTAGTTTAGATTTAGTTCAAGATGTTTTTAATGTAAATGTTCCAAAATACTCCCCTCTTTATACATTATGATTCTGGCCTCCATGAAGGACCTTGCTTTTTATCCTTCCCATCCCCCTTAAGTCTGCTAGAAGCAGACTTCTCTTTTCCTCTTAAAGGAAGCTGCCTGTTTGGCAATGACAGAAACACTCTCTCCTGCCCACTGCTTTTCCAATAAAAGTTGCCCCATAAAGTTATTGCTTTGCAGCTCCTTGGTAGAAATCCAGTTCCTAGATTCACTCTGACACCATATGTCTAGTTCTGTCTTTAGTCCTCCTACCTCTTATATTTAGAAAGCTGTCTCAGTTTTAATGCAGAGAGTTTCTGAAGTTTAAAATTTAGATGTCTGAAGTTTAAAATGCCCCCACTTCCTTTTCTAGAGAGTGAAAACAGAAGAGAGGGAGATAAGCATTGAGAGTAGGAGATGATTGTAGAGAAATGAATACCTCAATTTAGGTAATTTTCAATATTCAAAAAGCACAGAGAAAGCAAGCAGTGCCTCCCTTATGTGATATCTGTGTAACTTATCACTCCCCACTGTGCTGTGAGACTGAAAGGAACTTTCTCAAAACTGAGGGAAAGTTGTGGAAATTATCATTTGCTGGTAAACCATTTGCTGGTAAAAGCCAGGTTGCCATTACCATTTGCTGGTAAAAGCTAGAAAGACTGGGAAGAATTACATTTACCAGTAGCTCTAAACATTACAGGAGGCTTCTTAACAATCTTAACAGCTACCGTCCTGCTTGATCAGTGAGTAAATTTATCTCCATTTTCACCAACTACTGGTAAATTAGCGCTTCAGAATGCCACTTTTGCCTGCTGACAAATTTGTAAAAGAAACTTAGCAACACATTTTTCAGACATTGGTACATCTCAAAACTAGCCATGGGTCTAGAGCTAATGGCCAGACTCATGTGTAAACCAATTCCTTGCTCTAACAGGAATGCAAATAGGAAACTCTGTTAATGCTTTAATGCTTTGGGTCTAATGACTCCCTACACTCGAGAAATAGCATGGTATAGTGGTTTGAGGGCTGGACTAGGACTCTGGAGCTCGGGGTTTGAATCCTGGCTCAGCCATGTAAACCCACTGGGTGACTTTGGGCAAGTCACACACTCCCAGCCTCAGAGAAAAGAACTTGCCAGAAAACTCCATGATAGGTTCGCCTTAGGGTTGCCATAAATTGGAAATGACTTGAAGGCACATAACAGCAACTGACAACAACACACTATCTGGAGATAGATTCCTGGTGGCTTACATTTCTGTCTGAAATCTTAGAATCATAGAATCGTAGAGTTGGAAGAGACCACTAGAGCCATCCAGTCCAACCCCCTGCCATGCAGGAAATCCAAATCAAAGCATCCCCGACAGATGGCCATCCAGCCTCTGTTTAAAGACCTCCAAGGAAGGAGAATCTATCACCCTCCGAGGGAGGGAGTGCATTCCACTGTCAAACAGCCTTTACTGTCAGGAAGTTCCTCCTAATGTTGAGGTGGAATCTCTTTCCTGTAGCTTGCATCCATTGTTCCGGGTCCTAGTCTCTGGAGCAGCAGAAAATAAATCTTGTGTGTGCATTTTTTAAAAAAACTGTTAGCATAATTTTCAGTAAGGAATCATATGACTTCTTATAAAGCAGATGTTTCTCCTTGGTCCTGGACCAATTTAGGCTGACCCCTAACCTCCATCAGCATGCTTAAATTAAAGCAACATCAGCATAAGTAAGATTTTTCAAAAACTGGTAAATCGAGTCAGTCCTGCTGTATTGCACATGTTCTTGAAATCTTCAAGCGTTGTGCCTGTGGTATATGTCATGGTTCATAAATAATATATCTAAAATTAATATGCATATTTATAGTAAAATTATCTCCCTGGCTTCTGGGTGATTAACAGCAATTAAAACCACTTTTGACAAAAAGCTGTTTTTAATCTGGAGGCTGGCATAAATTCATTAAAATATCTGGCATGCATTGTTGGACATTAGCTCCCTGATGTCCAACAATGTTGGATTCTTTTGCTTCACCCTGGATGAAGGCTGTGGTTTGTGGAAAAAAAACTCTGGAGGATTATCCTCTCCTACTTGTTATCCGTGGATCTAAATGGTGCCATATCAGTAATGAAAAAAAAAAAAAGCTAATAGACTCAGATCATCAAAAGATCCAAGGAGCAGCGTGGGGACCTGGTCCATCCCCTCTCCACCGTTCATGATGTCTCTCACACCTTTGCGACAGTGGAATACCTCTGTATTTCTAAATACAGGAAGGCTTTCTCTTGTGCACAGCTGAATGTTCTCCCCTCTAATTTACTGTATGGAAGATATAACTCCACTGAACAAAAGCAGAGTTACACTGTCTTTGTAATAAATTCAGAGTACAGCATATTTACATGTAGTTCTTCACTGTTGTCATTATTAAGGGGCTAGGAAAGACTTAATACATCCAATTATACAGTTTTCCCTATGCTGTTATCCTGAGTCTCTTTTGAGCATTTTGCTCCACGGACATCACCAGGGAGGTGCAGGAGTGTGGTCCACATTGGATGACATTGTAAAGGATGGTGAACACCCAGGTGGGTGGTCATGCCAGAGCACCTCTGCCATTCATCAGCAGAAGCTCCCTTCAGGTCTTGTGGCTGCTGGCCAGCCACCACCACCAGCTGCTGGTAACAGGCTGCCTTTTAGATCCAGTAGGTCTGCTGGCTGGGCAGGAAAGTGGGGCCTCTTCTCCTGCTCACCCTGCAGCCACACCAGACCTGGAAAAAGGTGCTGGGCTACAGCAGCAGCCCACTCCCACCAGTTGCCACAGGTGGCAAAGGGCTGCCTAACAGGTCTGGCAGTTCTGTGCCTGGACAGGAAAGCAAGTCACTTCTCTCTTCCACTCACCCAGCAGCTTCACCAGACCTGGAAAAGGGTGCTGGGCAGCAGGAGCAGCCCAACACCACCGTGGGAGAGGTGGCTTGGCTGGCAAAAGGGAGAAGCTATGGGTAACAGCATGAATTAGTGCACTGGGGTGACATGAACCCTAACAACACCTCTGTTTGCTCCAAGACTCTAACAAGTTAGTCACTGAGTGAGTGGCTAAGTTTTTTAAAATTTGGCTACTTATACCAAATCACTCGTAACACCATAACCATAATTATATTTAATATATTTTGTATGCATGCTGAATCTTCTTTTGATGCATTAGCAGTGGTATCCTTTTTTTTGTGAAAATAGGAATTTCAACAGGATCTTTTAATGGTCTGTTGACTTTAAGTAAAAAGTGATGATGAACTGAAAGCAGTAATACAATACAAAAACAATAAAATACAAAGTACATCCCCCTCTCCCACACATGCTGTGCATCAAAAACTAATGCTTAGAACATGAGATTCTGCTTTTGGAATGGTTTAAAACACTTTCCTGCTGTCTGTACTGCCACCTAGTGAATAACGGCAAGTGTAATTTTCACTGTTATGGAAGTACAGAATATTGCATGTAAGGTTACATATGCCACATTTACTTGGAAATAAAGGGGCTCTCCAGACCGCCCTGAAATGGTGGGCTGGAGGCACCCAATTTTCCTCCGGAGGGACACTGCAGCAGCCAAACCACGTGGTGTCCCTCCGCCCCGGAAAAAATGGGTTCTTCTTGAGACACTGCACAGACATTACAAGTGTGCCATTGGCACACTCATGACATAAGTGACACACAGTGATTTCTATATGCTGCATGTTGCTTACATCATGATGGCGGCCCCTGTGTGGACAGGAGGCTGCCATTATGCCACCACCATGACGGGCTAGGTTTAGGGATCGGTGTGCGCTCCCTAACCCCTAGAAATACTGCCAGGACGCTGCTTTGTGCCAGTATGTACCAGGCCATAAACTGAAGAGGTTCTTTGCAATCTTATTTATGATGATGACCCCTCCTGACATAGCTGTACCTTATGTTTTGCATGAAGCTTAGGTTATGTATGAAGTTTTAGGAACGTGAATGAATAAATCAGGCCTACCTAGGCTTTAGCATCTGATACCTGAACTGACTCAAAAAGGAGTTTTAGATTTTTTTTAAAAAAAATTGGACAGGAAACCTAGTATATTGGGTCACTGAACCAAAAGCTCAGGTAAGAAGGCCAGTTCTAGTGGAAGAAATAGAGACAGAAAAGATAACAACTGATCAGTTCTGGTAGCCCAAGCTAACAAAATGATATTCAACACAGGAAAATGTATGGTACTGCACTTAGGGCAGAAAAAATAAATGTATGGATATAGGATAGGGGACACCTGACTTAAGTAGACTACATGTGAAAGGGATCTAGGAATCCAAGTAGACCACAAGTTGAACATGAGTCAACAGTGTGATGAGGCAATTAAAAAGGCCAATGCTATTTTAGGCTGCATCAAATAAAAGTATAGTGTCTAGATCAAGGGAAATAATAGTGCCACTCTTTGGTCAGGCCCCACCTGGAATACTGTGTCCAGGGACGTAGCCAAGGGGTGGGATCTTGGGGTCCGGATCCCCCCCTTCCGTTAGATAAAATGAATGGTGTGTGCTGCTGCGCCACCACACCCAAGCCCCATTATAATGGTGGCACTTAGTCTGGACCCCCCCCCCCTTCCCAAAATCCTAGCTACGTCCCTGCTGTGTCCAGTTCTGGGCACCACAATTCAAAAAGGACATTGAGAAACTTGAGCGTGTCCAAAGGAGGGCACCTAAAATGGTGAAGGGTCTGGAAACCATGCCCTATGAGGAATGCCTTAGGGAGCTGGGGATGTTTAGCCTGGAGAAGAGAAGGTTAAGAGGTGATATGATAGCTCTGTTTTAATATTTGAAGGGATGCCATATTGAGGAGGAAACAAGCTTGTTTTCTGCTGCTCCAGAGAACAGGACCCGGAACAATGGATGGGCATTAAACCCACTGGCATTAGACTTTACCTACTTACTCAGGGGCTTTTCAGACTGTCCACATGACATGGCATCACGGTGCTCCTCTTCTGCACTGCGTCCATATGACGCAGCCCCAAAGTAGCACCTTTAAGCTGCGGCACCATGGCTATTGTGACCTTTCCAGGGCGCAAAAAGGAGCTGCTTTTTCTGGCTCCTTTTTGTGCCCTGAAAAGCTGGATCGGGGCCATGGCGTGTGGTTGCCATGGCCCTGATCTGCCTAAGAAAGGGGCAGTGTCATGCCACCCCTTAGAAGCTGTCTTTATAGCTCCTTAGTCTCTAAGGGGTCTCTAAGAGAAAAGCTCCACAATGAACATTCAGTTCCTTGCAAAAGGTGCCAGGTATATAGCAATAGCAGTAGCAAGTATATTTCTATACTAATTATCAGTGAACTAGCACTCCCTAAGCGTTTTATAATGTGTAAGTCAATTACCCCCAACAAGCTGGGTACTCATTTTACCAACCTATGAAAGGATGGAAGGCTTAGTTGACCTTCGTGCCCTCCAGGTTCAAACTTACAACATCGTGGCTGCAGGACCAGCATTTAACCACTGCGCCATCAGGGCTCTAATTTATTTTATTTATTGTAAAAGTTTATATTTCTGCACTTTTCATTCTTCAGCTATGATTTCTTCCATGCTCTAACAGCCACCTATCTTCTCACCATTTCCTAGAATAGTAGCAAAGTCCTTCTCCCACTCTTACCTTCAGTCTGGTCTCTCATTCTTCAGAAAAGATGCCATTGCAGCAATTAAAATTAGCAATAGCAATAGTAAGTACATTTCTATACTGCTTATCAGTGCACTTAAGCACTTCCTAAGTGGTTTACAACTGTAAGCTAATTGCCTCCATCAAGCTGGGCACTCATTTTAGCCACTTCAGAAGGATGCAAGGCTGAGTCAACCCTGAGCCCCTGGCTGGAATTGAACTTACAACCTTGTGGTTTGTGAGCGAGTGGCTGCAGTACTGACATTTAACTACTGCGCCACCAAGGCTCTTGAGCATTATTATTAATGCAGTGATGGCGAACCTATGGCACGTGTGCCAGAGGTGGCACTCTCAGCCCTCTCTGTGGGCACACATGCTGTAGCCCTAGCACAGAGTTTGCCAGAGTTTCTAACTAGAAAGCCAGAGGGACGTGGCACTTTGCAATAAATAAGTGGGGTCTGGGTTGCAATTTGGGCACTCGGTCTGTAAAAGATTCACCATCACTGAATTAGAGCATTATGCCACCCCAAAATGGAAGGATGCTGATTCTGGCAAAAAGGTTTGTGTACACACTGCTAGAAAAGGCACACAGCATTCTTTGAACACTATAATGAGTTTGCCATTTAGATTTTGTTACCACTTCATCTTCAGTAACAAGGATGGGATTCTTTTTACAAAAAGGCATTGGATAATGGGACAGAATGTAGCAGTAAGTATCTTATGTGTCATTAATGCCAGACAGGGAAAAGCTGGTGGTGTAGCTGGAGATGATACTTCTCTGATCTATTTCTGTTCTTTTTGTTTTCTTTTTCTTTTTACTTTATTTCTCTCACCTTTTGGAACAAGGATGGGTTTCAATTTCATACAGTTAGCTTGCTTTTCTCAGTTTCCATTTTAGTGTCACATTCACACATACCTTGCCATCATCATTGTGACAATAATATATTTATACAGCTTTGCACACATCATTTTAGTGATCCTTATAAAACTGCTGTAACATAGATCAGTGTATTATTCCACTGCTGAGGATAAAGAGGCTGGGGCTCAAAGGAATAGTGGCCTAACACCAGCTAATCAAAGTATGATTTGGATGAGATGTGGACCTGGGACATTACAGTTAACACTTTTAATTGTGAGCTGGCATAGCATAGTGGCTAGCAATGCTCCCTGGTAAGACACCAGTTCAAGTCCCTGCTCAGGCACAAACTCAGCTGCTATCACCTCCAACCCTCTCCCCATGCCCTCATCTTACTGGAGCCTAAGATGTTCATAGCATGGCACTGAAATGAATGATAGGAATTCCAGCTAATTAACGGCACAGAGTATTCTTCTTATATTGATTGGCTAGCCACATAGTAGGTAATCCATGGCAAGCAAGTAAATATGTACAGACCCAGCAGATGTAATGATGGGATAGCAGCTAAAATGGGGCTGCTCTGGAAAGGGAGACTTAAACTGAATAGTTTAACCATTTCAAAATTCTACCTGTAGTTTGAAGCAGACAAGGTTTTTCCACTCAATTCATAATAATCTGTTTTTTCTTTGTCATTATTCTTTTTTCAGTCCAGTGCCAATCTCCAGTGGAAAATAAAGGTAAATATTTTGTGAGTGCATGTTTAAGTAAAACAGAGCCTTCACTGTTGAATTCATTATATCTTTTATTGTACAATTTCTTGCATCATATTTCCTTTTATTGTAAGATCTCCCTCATTTGTAGAACTTTACAGAGAAACTTGTAAAATTTTATGTTCCACATGACATTGACTTGTAGCCCAGTGGTTCTCGAACTGTGGGGGTAGGACCCTGCGAGGGGAAGAGTGCAAGAGTTGCTCAAGCTCCCCCCCCCCAAGACTTCTGAATCCCCTTCCTCATTTCCCCAAATTTTTTCTGTCCTGGAGGGGAAGAGAAAGGCAAGGAGGGCACTTGGTGCAGCTGCCTCTACCTGAAGGAGGAGGAGAGTGGGGAAGTTTTTCTTTCCCCACCCATCCTGTCACTGTACTTATTCTCAGGATGAGAGGCTGCTGCAGACTCAACCAGTATGCCCGCTCAGTCCAGTGCACCCTTGGCACATGGCAGCTGAAGAACAGCTAGCATCCATAATGGCTCCTGGCAGTGAAGGAGACCAGAAATACCTCTTGCTTGGGGCTGCTGTCACCTGGCTCTGGCTGAGCCTTCTCAGAGGCAGAGGAAAAGCAACCTTCAGTCTGCTGGAGCAGAGTGTGTGCCTGGGCATGCCACTATCCTATGCTTCCACCTTCACTTTCCTGCCAGCTTGGCACTCACACTTACACGTGGAAGCATGTGACAAGTTGCTCCTCAGGTCCAGTAAGAGGGGTGGGCAGGTGGGGCAGAGGATGGATGGGGTCCAAGGATAGGGGGAGGAAACACAGAGCCCTTTGGTCAGCTGTTTGAGGTGGTGAGAGTGGCGAAAGATTTGGGGGACCAGCAGAAGCAGCCTCCAAGAGGCCCAGTTTCTCCCTCCCCCCAGCACTCTCACAAATACACCTGTTCTCTCACACTACTTCTCTTGCTCTTTTTCTTTCACATGCTCAGGGTTGTTCACACTAATTCTCTGACCCACTGACCCATTTCTCTCAGAGGAATTTCTTTCAGTATCAAAAGGTGATACTCAGGATTCCTGTATCACTTGGTTTGCGACACACACAAATATCTCTCTGGCTTACATGTACATATGCACACATGTGCATGCTTACTAGACTGCTTGTTCTTGCTTACTTTCTCCCTTACACAATCTTAGTCAGTTCTTACACACACACATACACACTCAAACCATGGTCTTGCTCTCCCTCCCTCACAGACACTGATTCTCACACACATGCTAACTCAAACTCACATGCTAATTCTGTCTCACACACACACACTGTGACCCTCTTTCTCTCACAGAGTCTTACATACATTAATTCTCTCACGCCCACTCAGAATTTCTCCATGGAAATTATCAGACAGGGGAAGGGTGCAAAGCCCATCCTTATCCCATCCATGACAGCGATCACACAAAAGACTTTCATACTTGACGTCCTGGTCCTGTCATAAACCTGTCGGTGAAGTGGAATTGCATTAACGGGTTCTTCTGTTTTTCCCACCTCACTGACGGGACAATGACAGGATCAGTGAGAGGTAACATGAAAGATCGCTGTCATTTTTGCTTCCTGGAAGGAACAATGTTTGGATCAGTGCAACATCTTCTGAAAGTCCTTCCCACAATCATGGAATCAAGTGGAGTCCTGGGATAGAATAATAGAATCACAGAGTTGGAAGAGACCACAAGGGCCATCCAGTTCAAACCCTGCCATGCAGGATCTCACAATTGGGTAAGACACCAGAACTCTTTGACAGACCAGGCTGAATACCTCACTAAACTACAAATCCTAGAATTCCACAGGATGGATCCATAACAGTTAAAGTGCTGTCAAACTGCTTTATTTCTGCAGTGTGGAAGAGCTGCAAGTCACACACTTCATCTTTTTCCCCCTTACATATTTGCATATGCACTTGGGTATACTCACATATACAGTAGAAAATATACACAGTCAGTGACTGTGTGTGACAGTCAGTGACTGTGTGTGACAGTCAGTGACTGTGTGTGACAGTCAGTGACTGTGTGTGA
>NC_056526.1:98201568-98216693 GCF_019175285.1 Sceloporus undulatus
GAGAGAGAGTAAATGAATATATGTGTGAAATAAAGAATGAAAGAACATGACTAAATTTTGTACATATCTGTGAGCATTCGTGTATGTGAGTGTGGCAGTGTGTGAGACAATATGTGTAAAATTTACACATGTATTTAATAATAAATATACTTAAATAAAACTGTTCTGATTTGAACAATATTATTTCCTTAAAATATGAATATACATGAATGTACAAATGAAAATATGCATACTAAACAAACAAAATATTTGTTTTCATATACTACATAGGGAAGGGGAGGGGTGACATCCGCATGTAGATGTAAAGGGTTCACTAGGGTGAAAAGTTTGAGAACCGTTGTTGTAACCCATGTTTACCCACCAGTTCTATTTTTCCCCCAGCAGAGATAATCCAGTTGGAGTCAGAATAGCTGGATTGTGTTGTTTTTGTTTTTTATGGATGCACCAGCAGTGGTGTCCCCATGCCAGATGTCACATGGTGTAAAGATGGGCTGCTGCTGGGGGTGCTGGCAGTGTGTTGGGGAGCAGCAACATGCTGAAACTCCAGGCTTCACCACAGCACATGCTCATCGTTCTCCTCCAGGGTTGCAGCAGCCTGTGGGAGCATGCACACTCCTCTTCTCTCCCAGGCTTCCTTTCCAGAGAGAAAGCCCACAGCCAGAGGGGGAGGAAGAGGGGGAGCATGAGCACACCCTTGCAGGCTGCTCTGTCCTGAGCTTCCCCTCAAGGGAAACAGCCCAGGATGGAGAAGCCTGCAAAAACACACATACTCTCCTCCTACTACTCCTCTGTCTTGGATTTTTTCTCTGGAGAGGAATCCCAGGATGGAGTAGCCTGCAAGGGTGCACATGTCCTCCTCCTCCTCCTCCATCCTGGGATTCCTCTCCAGGGTAAAAACCTGGAACAGAGCAGCTCGCAAGGGCACACATGGCTGGAGCAGCCGGGAAAGGGAGAGGAAGGTCCAACAGGGTGTCCCCTACCCAAAACAACCACTGTCACTTATATTTCATCTACAATGTGGGACAAGCTTTTTAATGAAAAAATATTCTATGCAACAGAAGGAATCTAATCCTGGCCATTTTTGTTTATAATTTTACATTGATTCCTATGTACATAATCTGATTCTAATTTAAACCAGAAGTAATAACAGCTGTGTAGAATTTGCAGATTGCTACAATGAGAGAGGTGGGCTCCCAGTAGCTGCTGGCACTGTTTTCTCCTTGCTGGTTTTTCTCACTAGGAGGGAGGGGAGCAACTTAACAGCAGCCTTTCTTCAGGCCAGTGACCGAGGCCAGATCATTCTTTTCTGCCACAGTAGCCATAGGGAAACAGATGAGCACAGGAATAACAATAACAACCATGATGGTGCTCCAACCATTCTTTGGTTGTTTCCAGTTAAGCCTTTTATTCTGCTTCATTCATGCAATTTTAAAGAGGCTTCAAATAATATTGTTCTGTATTTGTAAGTCTCCTGTGGTTTCCCTCTCCTTGTCCTATCATTTTTATTGCAAGAAAATATTGGTTAAGTGCAGAGGAGACAGGCAAGAGTATCAGTGAACACTGCCTTCTTCTTGACAGTATTGGCAGTCTTCAAGGCACCCCCACCCCCACCGTTTCCTATTTAATGGTCAGGTTGGTACAGGCTGATTAAACAGAACAAATATATCGAGCCACAAAAGAATCAGAGGTAAAGCTAAGCCAAGATGCTTAGAATTACTCATCTTTAGGCTAAATATGGAAACTTACAACCAAGCTGACAACACTGTGACAATTAAAACAACGATTCAGGCCCTATACAGACCAGCAGAAAGTGCCAGCGAATGGGCGGAATCAGGGAGCAGTGTCCTGATGCTGGATGCCCTAATTCCGCCCCCCATGGTACCATTTCGGCACGCGCTGGTCCACACATGATGCAGCGCTGAAGGGGCATCATAAAGCCATGCCACCACAGCTATGGCACCCCTTGGAGGGTGCAAAAAGGAGCTGCTTTTTGCAGCTCCTTTTTGTGCTCTTCAGAGGCTGGATCGGGGTCGTGACGTGAGGTTGCCGCAGCTTTGATCTGATCAGGAAAGGGGAGGTTGCATGCTGCCCCTTAGGGGCAATCTGTATAGCCCCTCAGAGATTTTTAAATAGCTAATTGAGATATATTTATATGCTTTCATCACAGAATCCTTGCAATGAAGAAATAAAAACCTTTAGGGCCAGGCTAAAATTTTGAAATACTGTATCATAATAAATCACATAAATGTATTATGATGAGTTTTCAGACTACTGAAGTATAAGCCAATTAAATCATCTTTTGTTTACTACTAGAATGCTTTAGACTGATCATTGTTGTTATGTGTTTTTCAGTTGACCACAGTTTATGGTGATCCTATCATACCAATGCTTAATAAAGTGGAAGGCAGTAGGAAAAGAGGGAGATTGCATCCAAGGAAGCCATACCCCTGAGTGTGCAAGACTTGAAGAGCACAGTTGATGACTGGGGCCTCTTAAAGCCATATGTTGATACAGTTGCCATAAATCAAAGTTGATGACAAATAATAACAGTAATAATTTTTGGGGGGTTTATTGGCAAAAATTCTTTTCTGAGGATGTTTGTCTTCCTTTTAGGGTGAAAGAGTATGACTTGCTCAAGGTCAACCACTAAGGTTTCCATGGCTGACTAGGGATTTGAACTCTAGTTTATCAGGATCCTAATCCAATACTCAAGCTACTACACCATACTGGATTTCTGTACATTGGTCACTGCACAAAAAATATTCTTATACCTTTCTTCTGATTTCTCACAGGAAAATGTGTGGATATCAGCTTGAATTCCTGCACTGATGTGTCTTATTCAAGAACAATGTTTCCTAATTTGCTGGATCAACAATCCAGAGGAGTTGTTGAATATAGCTCTGAATATATATTGATGAGTGTGCTCCATAACTTGCTGCAGGGAGAATGCAATCCTGACTTGAGACTTCTGAGCTGCTCTATCATGGCTCCAAAATGTGAAGAGGGAAAAATAATTAAGCCTTGTCGTAATGTCTGTGAAGCCCTGAGAAAAAGTTGCCTTCCTGCCTTTGATGCAATTGATATGGCTTGGCCATACTTCTTGGACTGTGATCGATTCTTTGTTGATGAGGTAGAAGGATGCTTTGATCCATTAGCAAAGCTACGAGGTAAGAAGCAATGGCGTGAGGGAAGAAGGAAAATGTGTCTGCATATTTTCATAGAACTGATGGAGTTCAAACATACCAATCCCTATTTCTATCTCTAAGATGAACTGAAGATTCTTTGCCTTTTAGCAATACTTAGACTTTTGGCTTATAGCCTTGTAGCAATCTGATTTGGCCATAGTTCCTTAAAGTTCACCATTTTGGTCACGTGTCTAGTAGGCAGGTCAACATCAACATCCCCTTAACAAAAGCTTTCGACTTCCAAGAATTTCTTAAGCTTTGGACTGGGAAGTCAGCCACCTAATAAATTAACTACTTTACTGGATAACACTGTGCAAAATCAATCTCGGTTGATGTTAACCTTAGGTTTATGTAAATTGATCATGCTTGAGATGATGTATTTGGTGCCCAGGGGAAACAAAGGTTGCACAGAGAAAGAATAAAGTGCACAGAAAGAATAAAGAAAAGTTTATTTTAATGGTAATTTTAAAATCTTGCGCAGGGTTAAAGACAGAAAAGAATAATACTTCTTAAAATAAAAAATAGATGAAGCAATCTGTCAGTAGGCTATAAAAAGTTGTTCTCCTGCTGGAACAGTGAAAGCTGATGGACGGGAGAACAGCTTTAGAAAGCCTACTGACAGTTATAGACCCATTTGCCTAAAAAAATCCAACAAAAACACACTTTGTATAACAAATTATTGCCAATAGTCTGACTTATTTTTAGTTTATTATATTCTTTTTAGTAAACCCCCATTAGCACATCTAAGTAGACTGATCACTGTCAATGGCCAAACAAGCTGAAGCCAATACAGAAACCATGGCAGACGTGGCACCAACAAGTGTATCAACCTGTGAGCCAATTTGGAAATATAAGGCATGTTCCGGACAGGCTCTATGGGGCAGCATCGTTACGTGTGAGGGGCGGCGCTTCCTGACGCGCCTTGCCCCTCATGTGTAACGACTATGTCAAAATGGTGGCGCCGCATACAGATGGGCGCCGCCATTTTGACGTCGCGGACACGCAGCGTCTGGACATCGCGCACTGGAAGTGGCACCTCGCGCCTCGTGGTGCCACTTCCAGGGCCCAAGAAGAAACGCCATTTCGGTGCTTCTTTCTGGCTGCGCCCGGGAACCGCGCGGTTTGGCCGCTGCGGTTCCCAGACGCAGCAACCGGCGGCGGCAGACCACCCATTTTGGGTGGTCTGTAATGCGCCTAAGAGTCATAAGCACCCTCACAAAATTATTGCTGTATGATACATTTGCCATATAATCTAGTTGACTGGACTTTACCTGGAATTTAAGCATGCCATCTGGTGTCTATTTGCACTGGGGCATTTTTCTTTCTTTCTTTCTTCCTTCCTTCCTTCCTTCCTTCCTTCCTTCCTTCCTTTCTTTAAAAACAAGTCTCTAGCCCACACTGTGGGGCAAAATGTAGACCACCTCATTTGGAAAATCTTTGGTTAACAATGTGGCAACTTACTGGAAAGCCTGGGCAGGTGCCAGTTGTTCTCTTTCCTTCTCCCTGAACAGTAGCCAATAGAATGTGTTGCAAAAGCACCAAAAAGCCAAGGGGACAAGAGCCAGAAGAGATGGGGGTGGTGGTAAACATATTCAAGCAGTTGAAGGCACAAGCCCTAGGAGCAGCTGAACAGCACAAAGCTTAGACAAGTTCACCACAGTGGTGATGTCTGAGAGAGACACTGCGATGAAGAGGAGGAGATATTGTCCTGTAATTCAACAGGTCATGAGTGTAGGAAGTTTAAGGTGGAAACTGGGAAGAGACTGCAAGTTAGAGCAGCCTTGTGGTGGAGCAGCCCAACGATCTGATGACAGTCACAGCAGATGATGCTAGACTGACATGTGGTTATGGTACCTTCAGAATCAGCCTGCCTAGTTACATTTCAAAAAACATTTTATGCATGCGTGTTTTTTTTATGCTGTCTTGGGAAGGGACCAGTTAAGAATGGCAGTGGAGCACTAGTATAGCAGTGTGCCTGCTAAGCATCTATTAAGCCTAGAAAGTAGTGTGTGTGTGTGTGCAAGCACTTGCACACTTGTTTGTGAATGTGAAATCAACATTAAAAAGAGTATTGAAACATTCCTCATGCCCCCACTTCTCTATGAGTAACTAAAAGTAAATAAAGCCAAGCCAATAGAAAATATATAAATGCAACACCTACAGGCCTTTCTGTATGCTTAAATACTTGATGTTTACCCCTCTGCTCCCTCCTTCTATTTCCTCCCCTTTATCTTCTTTAACTGACTGCTCCTAGATATCCCAAGTGCCAATCAAACACTCTAACCATTATATAATATTACTAGTCTGAGATATGTATTTTTAAAAATATTATCATTAAAGTGGAGAGCATTCTGTTCTGTTTTTGCCCAATTGTTCATTTTCAGAGAAAGTTATGATAAATGTACAATGCTTAATTTATAAAGATTATAATGCCTGCAAGGGAGCAAGAAACATTGAGCTCAGTTGCATTTACTTATAAGTAAACACACTTCGCATTACACCATAGAAGTGGTACAGTACTCGTTAGATCATAAGCCAACACATGAAATAAGGTAAATTTTAAGATAGGGGACCAAATATGCTTAAGAGAGGACTGGGCAGCTTCACACTGCTACCACCATTTTGCTAACATGAAACTCAAAATAGTTGAATATGAGGAGATAAAGTAGGGAGGATGTATGTTGCTTTGAGTTTTCCTTTGGTGATCTTTCTTGGCCTGACCAAGCTTGCAGCATTGGCCTGATACAAATGGGCATTTTGCAGCGTCCTCACCCTGAACTAGGGCTAGATGAGGTTGGGAATTTACATGCCAAGCAGCCTTAGTCCAAGGGGACATCACTATCATGGTTTGCTGCCATCCACACGGGCGGTGCCATGATAGCGCAAGCGTTGCGCAGTGCCCAAACAGCGCAGGGAGGAAGTGACACGATCGGGGTACGCACACACACCAATCATGCCTCTTCCAGGTAGCTGCTTTCGGCAGCTTCTTTTTGCTCCTGGGAGGGAGCACATCGTTGCCCATCTGTCAAGCCCCATGGTTTGTTATGAAGAAAAAAACTGATGACAAAACTTTAAAGAGGTCTGATTAAAAAAAAAACCCTACTGGAAGCATCTCTGCATGACAAAATGCTGTTGTCTTTTTATATGTGTCATACAAATAATGTATATGGCAGAGAGCCAGCATGGTGTAGTGGTTTAAGCATTGAACTTTGACTGAAGACCAGGGCTCAAATTCCCACTCAGCCATGGAATCCCACTGGGTGACCTTGAGCAAGTCACACTTTCTCAGCCTCAGAGCAAGGCAAAGGTAAACCTCCTCTGAATAAATGTTGCTGAGAAAACCCTGAGAGAGGTTCGCCTTAGGCTCACCATAAGTTGGAAAGAACTTGAAGGACACAACGAGAGCAAAATGTATATGATTCTTAAAATGATTTGCCTGTCTCAATACACACAATAGCCATGTAAGGTAACTTATTTGAGGGGCAGTGATAGACCCCAGAAAACTAGGACCATGTTCCAGGGCCATATTAGTAATAAAACCAGTCTCTGCTATCCATGCACTGAATGGTGGTTTTAATGATAAATTAAAAATAAGGGCTAATGGACTAACGTTCATATTGTAAAACATACTATGACCGCACATCTTAGCTTAAGGCAAGCCTTAGTAACTGTAGACCCATCAGAAGCAAGATAATTATAATTTATAAGAGCAAATTGATCTGGAAGAAAATGCCTTTGCTAGTGTGGTTTATTTCTTTATTTCTATAGATGAAGGTAACTACACTAGACTGAAAGTTCCCACTGTCATAGTGACAACAAAGAGTGGAAAGAGGAGTCAGGGATATCAGTATTTGATGCATGTGGCATCACTTGGGAATATTTCTGTTCCCCAGACACATTCTGCTACCAAGAAATGTGATGGCACTTGAAAATGTTGTTGTTGTTGCTGCTGCTGCTGCTTTTTCACATTTTCTGTACCCAAAATTCTGGAAAAATATCATTCTGGCACCACCAGAAGAATGCACTGAGTGCATTTAACCTATGAAGAGTGTTAGATGTAGATGCTGTAAGGCAATGCACTGTTGACTCTTAGGGCTTCCTTCCTATAGGAATCTGTGGCAAAGTGAAGTCTTTTGGGGCTCTACTGCCCCTGCACTAAGATTTTCCCAGTGTCTGTCCTCAGATCTCCTCCTGGATCATGATAAAGTAATCAAGTTCGGGGCAGGGGTTCAAAGTTGCCAAGCGGAGTAGTGTCACCACCTGACCTCAGTAAATTTATCTGTCATTCTTTCACCCCTTAAATTCAATCACATGTCCTCTGAAATTTGTTAAATGTATGGCAAAATAGTTAGTATATGTGTTTATTAAATTTACCACAAGAGAACTTGTAGCTAGTTTTCCAAAGATCCCAGTAACATTGAATACCTCTGAGAAATTCTCAAGCAGAAGTGCCAATGTGAGTGTGAATATGATTGCCAGCACCCATCATTGAGAGGTGTATTACCTTTTAGGGGTCACTCTGCAAGATTAACAATTTCCTAAACTTGGCTATCATGCTTGGTTTTGATATATGCTTTCACTTTTTACTTAGTGGTGAAACAAAATATTTTATTTATTTATTTATTTTTACTTATTTCATTTATATGCCAGTTTCTCCTCGAAGGGACCCAAGGCAACTCACAGGTTTTCATATGCTACAATAATCTTCTACATGTGCAATGAAAAAGCTAACTTACTTAAACCAATTTTGTTACCTCCCAGGTGAGACAGAGTTTGCAGACGATGCACTCAATGAGGCATCAACATTCATTCAGTTCACCCACCACTCATTCCCCCAAATGGTAAAAGTACTGAAACAGACTGTATCCAGGTGTTCCCATATTTCCAAGATGTACAGCATTGGTCGCAGCTTTGAAGGAAAAGACCTCTTTGTGATTGAATTTTCTACAAGCCCTGGACAACATGAATTGCGTGAGTAATCTATCAGTGGAGATCAGAATTATATAAAATTCCATCAAAGCTGGCCAAAGACATATTGCTGCTTGAGATGCCTCCTCTGATGCTCTCACTTTTGCTTCCACCTCCTATAAAAAACACGTGCTGGTTCTTCCTCCTCCTCTACTCAGCCACTCCCAAAGTTTATCAGGCAAGAATACAGCCACTAATTTACTTTGCAAACCAGCACCATCTCAGATTTCAACTCATAATATTAGTTCAACTCTGAAGGGCATCCCACTTCAAAGAATAAGGCATTGAAGGGTGGGATGAGATTCAGTTGCAGAAACATAGGCAGTATTGCTTGGCTCTAGTTGTAGGTGGGGACTGGCTGTCAGCTGGGAAACCATCTCAAATCTTGTCCAAATGCCTTACATTCCAAAGAAAGTTGTAAGTGAATGAGACAAAGTGCCGCTGCCTTTGAGTGTATTTGCCATTGATTTGCTCTGACTGGGAAAAACTGTAAAATAATTCATCTGGCCATTGCAGAAAATAGACAGCATCACTCATGGGCAACGGGACTTTCAGGCATGTGGCTGAACAGGTGAAGAGGAAGGAGTAGCTGAGAAAGGATCCACAGGTAAAAGCAGTCAGAGAGCAGTGGATGGTGGTGGCAGCAAACATTCTTTCCTAAAACATGCAGAAGCCACGGTAAGAAAAGAAACCATACCACACTTAACAGTCACCACCTTCATATATCTTGAAAGTCCCTGAAATAAAACCTATTCTGGCTCATATTTTTGCAGTTAAGCCAGAATTCAAGTATATTGGCAACATGCATGGAAATGAAGTTGTGGGTAAAGAATTACTGATCTATCTTGCCCAGTATCTGTGTTCGGAATATCTCCTTGGGAACTCCAGAATCCAAACACTGATCAACAATACACGAATTCACCTTTTCCCTTCCATGAATCCAGATGGGTATGAACTTGCAGCAGAAGAGGTAAGCATCTAGGAAGATATAGGTTAGAGGAGATCTTTTTGATTATAATGTTGTTGATGATAGCGATGATGACTTTTAAGAACACTTTTAAAAGGAACTTGTGGTTTGGCAGGATCTGAAATCCATAGGAAAAGTAACACCGTAGAGTGTACCTAAGACCACAAATTCACAGAACTGTAGAATTGCATGGGACTCCAAGAGTTTCTTGCTTCAGCTCCCTACCAGTGAACACCTACAGCTAGATAGCCAATATCTGCTTTAAAAACTCTTATTCTTTCCAATTTGAATCAGTTTGAATCCACTGGCGCACCAGAAAACAAGCAGACTGCATCTCTTAACAACCTGTCTCTTCTCTGTTTTAGTTGCCACAAAAAAATTCTAAAAGAAAGAAAAGTGTTATAAATGTGGATGGGGGGGGGGGGGGTTTGTGTGTGTGTGTGTGTGTGTATGTTAGCTTTTCTTAAATAATATTTTTCTTTGAATCCATTTACTACATTAAAAATACAATCTACTGTGACTATTCAATTGCCCATCATATCTGCTTAAAATAGCTAACATTGAATTTATAAAACAAACGTCCAAATGACAAGAAAATTCAAATTCACTTTAAAAGTTACATCAGTTTTCATGCCTCCTTGCCAATAAATTTATGTATGGATTCACCAGTGTTTGTGTGTTTATTTTTCTATTCAATGCTAATTAGGGGGCTGGCTACAACGGATGGACCAATGGGAGGCAAACAGCTCAGAATCTTGATCTTAACAGGAACTTCCCGGATTTGACATCTGAAGTTTACAGAATAGCAAGGATCAGAGGGGCACGTACTGACCACCTCCCAATTCCACAGTCTTACTGGTGGGGCAAGGTATGGAACACAAAGTTCATGAACCATATTCCTATCCTGTCCTGTGCTCCAGTAAACTTATTCTATAAAGCACATATCTCATCAGCATAGTATCCAATTGTAATGTAATAGTGCCAGATTCTGAGGGCCAAAAGATGGGGTGGAGTGGGGAATCTCAGGCCTGTTACAGACTGCCAAAATAAAGCTGCTTCGGGTCTCTTTGGAGGTATGCTATTTAAATGATGCATGGGTCCTAAGAGTCCGGAGATCACGCCAAAGACACACTCCATTCCTAAGCACTGGAGTGCAGCTTTGGTGCATCTTCTGGATTCTTAGGATGCAGGCATCGTTTAAACAGCATACCTCCAAAGAGACCCCAAGCAGCTTTATTTTGGCTTGTCTGTAACTGGCCAAAGTCTCTACATTTGTGTCACTTACTGTGGAGTGATTCAATGATGCTTTCAGGAGCATAGCTTTTTACTAGCTTTTGTCAGAATAACCTCAGCCTTTAACATCATGAGTTACCACAATATCATACCTTTCAAATACACTTGATTAAAACATTTTTGATAGCTCCATTTTTATGTACATTAATATGCCTACTAATACAGTTTTTAAAATGTTCTTCAGGTAGCCCCAGAGACAAAAGCTGTTATGAAGTGGATCAAGTCCATCCCATTTGTACTATCTGCCAGTCTCCATGGGGGTGATTTGGTGGTTTCTTATCCCTATGATTATTCAGTACATCCACTGGAAGAAAAAATGTTATCCCCTACTCCTGATGAGAAGGTAATACTACATTGTAGAACCACTTAGAACATCATTTGTAGCCTGTATGAATTTTTAAAATGTGTGACAAATGTGTGTCTAAATGGCTCTCATACGCATATGCAGTTTAGAGTAAGAGTCAAAATATCTAAGAAGAAAAGGCTTGGTTCCTGCTTGGTATTTAACCTTGGAAATTGTTTGAGGAAGTTCAAATTATCAGCACCAGGAAGTAACCCTGCCACTCCCCAAAAACCTAAGAGCTATTCTGAACAAGATAAAAAGAGAGCAGAAGGGGGCAGTGATGTCTAGTTTATTAATCATTTCAGGAGAAGCAGTTTTATTTGCTTTGGGGGTGAGAGTGAAACACTTAACACTTGGACATAATAGAATTTCCTTCCAAGAATCTGTCTAGGATTAAACTGAGCTATTACCCTTTGGGGAATTTTAAAATGAACTGCATATTTCTCACCTTCCTCTTGTACATCCTATTGCCTTGAATCATTGAATTACAACTGAAAGAAAAATACTTGGTCTTTATTTACTAAAAATGCCTTTTTCTCCTTCAAATGTACACAATAACTGAGCGTACGGTGTGACCAGTATTCATGATAGCAAATAGATAAGATAATGGCAGGATGGAGTACATTACCAACAAGAACAACAACATCATGTTATCCACCTTGCTTCATGGATCAAGACGAGGATCAGCAACAGATTAAAATACATCACACATCAGTTAAAAACACGTAATATCAATGAAAATACATGAACCAGTTAAAACACATAGCATTGGCTTAAAAGAATATACAAGACCAATACATATTAAAACAATTCATCCATTGTTTAAAATTCATAAAATAAAAATGATCTGGGTATGCCTGTGACAAGAAACTAGTCTTTAATGCGTAAATTGTGTATTCAGCCACTGGATCTCTTTCACCCGGTGGTTCTACAGTCTGGGGGTGGCTGAAGAAAAAGTCCTCTGGTGACTGGAGTAAATTTCCCCTAGAGGATCTGAGTGTACAAGGGTGAGTGTATAGAATGAGTTGATCCCATAGGTCACCTGGACCCAGATCATGTAGGGCTTTAAAGGCGATAGCCAACACATGCCTGGAAACTAACTGGCAGCCAGTGGGGTGATTTTAATATGAACAATCCTAAATGTATCAGTAGCCTAATCTGGCTACTATGTTTTGAACTAACTGAAGTTTCTGAACCTATCACCAATCAAAGAGAACCGATGTTTTGTTTAGATGAGCTTTTGAATTCCAGCATTTTGAGTGCTCTTGAGCAGCAAAATATTAATGAGGTATTTAGAAGCCATGTAAGGTGAATCAGACAAGTAGTGTAGCTACTGTATAGTCATACTGTAACCTGTTGTGAGGTTAAAAAAAAGAATGCACATTACTTAGTTGACTTACCAGTGATTGTTAGATTGGCAGAGTGTACACGGATCTTGTAATGGAATAAGATCTTCATATCAGGCCATAATCAGAGTGTGTGTGTACACACATGAATACAAACACACATTCCTACCCATTCAAGGATCAAGTTGGTAGACATCATGCCATCTTTGACACCCAAAATATTTGAAGTGCATTAATACCAGTATTTAATCAGTCATATATTTTGTAATCCATTTTAGAAGTACTTTATGATTAAGTGATGCTTCACCTGTGAAGCATATAGTATATGCAAGACTTTATATCTAATTTCTAAGAATTTTGTTCGGAATCCTCCAAGGCTAAGTAGCCAAAAATGATAAATAACCCTTTATTTCGGGTGCTGTCATACTATAGCTCTCCTGATATTTTGGAAACTATGATCTTTTTTAATAAAACAGGAAGACCTATGGGTTATAAAGGAGTCTGTTTGCTATTATCTAGATAATAATGCAGTGGCTAGTAGAGCCAGCATGGGTTTGTCAAGAACAAATCCAGCCGAAGGAAGCTTATATCTTTTTTTTTTAATTGAGTCACTAATTTAGTAGATGGTGGAAATACTGTAGGTGTTATTTATCTGGATTTCAACAAAGCATCTGATATGATATTTCGATTGGAAAACTGATTAAATGTGAAATATGTGGGAACAATGTCAGATGGATACGTAATTGGTTGGAAAAAGCACATTCAAAGAATCATAATCAGTAGCTGTCCTTCAAACTGGAGGGAAGTATCAAGAGGAGTGCTTCAGGGTCTGGGGCCAACTCAAAAGGACTTAGAGAAACTAGAAAATTGGGCTGAAACAAATAGGATCATATTCAGTAGAGACAAATGCAAAATTCTGCCGTTTGGTCACAAAAAACAAATGCACAGATATAGAATGGGCAAACACTACCTGTGAAATGCTACAAATGTGAACTGCTACAGAAGGCAAATAATATTTTTGTGTATGTGTTCTGTGCCTTCAAGTCATATCCAACTTATGGTGACCCTAAGGTGGTGAACCTATCATGGGGTATTTTTTTGCAAAATTCATACAGAGGTGTTTTTTTTTTACCTTTGCCTTCACTTGAGGCTAAGAGCATGCTCAAGGTCACTTAGTGGGTTTCCATGGCTGAGCAGGGATTTGAACCCTATTTGCCCAGTGTCCTAGTTCAACACTCAACCCACTGCACCAGACTGGCCCTCAGACAGTATTTTAGCCTGCAATATTTTAGCCTGAACTGTAGTTTCAAAGATTTATAACTGCATGGTTCCCCCCACCCCCTGCAATATTAAAACAAATGTCCTTAGAATTGTCTGTTGCATCCACTTTCAGCTGTTCCCTAAGAGCCAGCTAAAATGAATGGGTTGGATCTAGATTTTTGTCCCCTAAACTCATAGCTGTACTTTACCTTCAGAGGGTAATTGCTAAAATGACAGGTATGCTGTTTAAATGATGCATGGGTCCTAAGAATCCGGAAGCTGCACCAAAGCTGAAGTCCGGTGCTTAGGAATGGAGTGTGGCTTTGGCGCGACCTCCGGACTCGTAGGACCCATGCATCGTTTAAACAGCATACCTCCAAAGAGACCCAAAACAGCTTTATTTTGGCAGTCTGTAACAGGCCTGTGACAGGGAAGTCCAATTCTCATTCCCAAAGTAAAATTGTTGAGGGATAAATCATCAGGCTGCCTTACTCTCAAGCTTTAGGAGCTCCTGCCCAAGATGATCACTGTCTTCTTATTTAATCCCCACCCTCCACATAACCTTTTGTAGCTGCAAAGCCCAGGGTATGAGCAAGAGTGGTTTATATCAGCATAAGCTAGCAGTTCATCACAGGAGTGCTAGTGTGGATGTGGTGGTGCCTTTGAAGGTAGAGGCAGGAGCTCCTACAAAGTGGGCTGAATTCCATGGTTTTCAAGCTGAAATCTGAACATGGGACAGCTGCTTGGGTTAATGCGCACTGGGACTTTATCATGTAGGGGCCAATTCCCACTGAGTTATAAAACGAATTAAGAATTGTATTATAGAGACATTGTTCCCATTTGAATTCACGTTCAATCCTAGTTAAAGGGAAACCATTCCCATTTGAATTTGCATCCGATCTTAATTTGGTCGATTTCTCTAACAAAAACCCGAATCAGCGGTGGATAACCCAGGTTATCCTGACACCATTCGCAATAGCCTTTCTCCGGTGGTGTGGGAAGCAGGGTAAGGCGATCGGGTGTGTAGACAATTTTTTTTAAAAAAATAAAGCTTTTGATCACCTAGGCGCTCTGTCAGGTGTCTGAACATAGCAAATTGCTACATTGACCAAATGTGGTAAGCACATTTCACCCCTCTGCAACCCCCCCCCCCCGCTCAACGTGTAAGGAGACCCATTGAACTCCATTTTTATTTCCTTTTTCCTTTTTTTCCTTTTTTTTTTTTGCCTGAGCACCTAAGCGTCTGAGCAATCGATTGACTGCTAAAAAAAAAAAACACCCAACCAGAAAAACAGGTTTGAAAGACGCAAATGGGAATGAGAAACAAAAATAGCCAGTGTCAAAATGCATTGAAGAAATTGGCGTCTACTCGCCCTAAGCGCTTGATTGACAGCTTTAAAAAAAATGGTTCCAGAAAAGCAATGGGAACGGAGAACAAAATAGTTTGCATCAAAATACAATGGAGAAATATCAACGGGAACGAGAACATGGGTCAAGAAAAACTGAGTCCGTTTGTTCCCTTTTGTAATAGGAATGATGGACATGATGCGAATATGACTTGGATACTCAATCCGAGCCAGAGTCGCAGCGAGATTCATTGATTTATATGCCCAGTGGGAATGGGGCCTTAACCTGGATGTTCTGCCTCATAATCTTAAATGATGTTAGACTGTATGTTTGCTCAGTGTAGAGGAAAATGGGCTACAAATTTATTATTATTATTATTATTATTATTATTATTATTATTATTATTATTATTTCAA
>NC_056526.1:98216703-98250438 GCF_019175285.1 Sceloporus undulatus
GGCTGAACTGGATTCTGGGACCCAGAATCCTGGGAGAAAGGAAGCTGTGATAGTCTCAGATACAAGTTATTTGGTCCATCACCAGACTTTCATGGTATCCTCATAAAATCTAACTTTGTTATGCCCACCACCATTTCAGTAATACCTAGTGTGGCTTCTGGCCCTGAGAGTGTTTGTAGGCAAAGGGCAACCTGTCCCCGTTTGCAAAAAAACCCTACAAGAATGGGAAGAAAATGTACCAGTTCTTTGCACATTCCTTGTGGTCAGTTCTGGATAGTCTGTGAAGCAGACCTCAAAATACAAACAAGAAGAAGCTTAATACATTTCAGTAAATGCCTTGCAGCTTGTTTTGTCACATGTTCTTGTCACTTGTTAACCTGGAATTCTGTTCTGAGCATTGAGGCCCAACAGTGAAATGCAGCATGCAAGTATAGGCTTGCCCCTTCTTGATGCTTCAACCTATGCCGGAGGCTTCTTCGAAGCTGCAGTCCCTCTGCTGACTGCTCAGTCACAAGTAGTCCGGGCGTTGCTGTCTCCCCCTCTTAATTTTGATGGTACATGTGCTACTTCATGACTTTGTAGCATTTGCTGGTTTCTCTGCTGAAGAACACTTTATACCAGAATGCTTTAGCTAGACACACACACAGCTGAGTGCCTTTCTCGAAGGTTGTTCAAATGTCATTAGCAGAATATCTGCAGTCTAGTACTAGTGACATTAAACTAGGGTTGATACAAACTCTTTTAGTTTGTGCCAGGAGAAAAAAGTTACCCTGGAATGGACATTCATTACTTCAACTTTAAAGTTCTGTACAATGAGCCTCAGAGCATTTAGCACCTTTGGGGAAAGAGCAAAGGAAGTCACTAACCAGAAGCTTCTTCAATTACCATTTATAGTTCAGACAAACAAATACAGACTTTAAAGAACAGCTGGACACATTACAAAGCATTATTTATACCAGTAGGATAATTGAAAAGCATAAAAATTAAAGCTAAGCATAATCACTTCACTAGAAACCGGGTAGGAGGGGCTTGAGCACTCCCCAGGACAAGCAAAATTGTACCATCAAAACTACTTAGTAATTGAGCCCCATCAGGAATGATCAGAAGCATACTGAATGGTCAAGAACACACACACACAGCTCTTGTAGTTTAACCTTCCCAGGAATACCAGAAAGTGCATGCACTCTGTCCTATGCATTATTGTTGTTGTTAATTGCCTTTGAGTCAGCCTTGACTCTTGGCAACTCTGTGAATGCGATGTCTCCAAGTCCCACTATCCTCTATCTTTTCACTTAGGACCTGTAGGCTCAGGCACATGGTCTCTCTTATTGAGTATATCCTTCTGGCATGTGGTCTTCCTCTCTTTCTACTGCCCTCTACCTTCCTCAGCATCATTGTCTTTTCTAAGGTACTTTCTCATGATGTAGCCAAAGCATGATAGCCTCAATTTAGTCATCTTGGCTTCCAGGGAGAGTTTAGGTTTGATTTGTTCTAGGACCCATTTATTTGTGTTTTTCTAGGTATCCTCAGCACCTTTCTCCAGCACCACATTTCAAATGAATTAATTTTCTTCCTATCCTTCGCTGTCCAGTTATCACATCTTACATGGTAATGGGGAATACAATGACATGGATGATTCTAACTTTAATGTTCAGCTGTATATCTTTGCACTTCAGGATTTTATCTAGTTCTTTCTAGCTGCCCTTCCCATTCCTAATATTATTTCTTGACTGCAGTCTCTGTTCTCATCAATATTTGATCCAAGATATGGGAAATTTTTAACTATTTCAAGTTCCTTGTTATCTAGGTTGAATTTATGTAAATTCTCCATGGTTCTTACTTTTTTTCTTTATGTTTAGCATTAGGCATGCCTTTGTGCTTTCTTCTTTGACTTTCTTAAGTGAGTGTTCCAAGTCTGTGATTCTTTCCACTAGTACTATGGTATTGTCTACATATCTTAGATTGTTGTTGTTCCTTCCTCCTATCTTAACTCCTCCTCCTTTCATAGCTAAACCTGCTCCATGTATGATATTTTCTACATTCAAGTTGAACAAAACTCAAAGGCCTGCCTAAATAAAGACATCTTCCCCTGCCAGTGGAAAGAAAGCAGGGAGGAGGCCCCTGGCCTCCTGTGGAAGGGAGCAGGCACCAAGAAGGCTACCTTCTATGTTCTCACCAACCACACCTGTGAAGGTGGTGGGAATAAACAACAGCCCTCTCCTGCAGATCTTATAGCTTTGACTTAAATATGGTCTTTCAGGCCCAAAATGCATGGTCCAAAACAAGTGGCTTCCTGTTACTTTGAGCATGTGGCATTCAGGTGATGCATACCCCGAAAGCAGCTGGAAGCCACCCCAGCACTGCGATCTGGTCCTTTGGATTGGACCAAAAAGGAGAGCAAATAATCTGGCTCCTGGTGGCGGCCAGCTTGTAACTGTGACGGCAACCCGCTCTGGAAGCCAGCCATGTGGTCACCGCAGTCTAGGCACGATTGCAGCATGATCAGTGTGACCTGGCAGGCCATTTGTTTCATCACTCTGATAGTCTGGATCTAAGCCATGCAAGGCTTTAAAGTTCAAAACCAACCCCTTGCCTTTGACAGTTGCCTACCCCAATTTAAGTAGTTGTTTCACTAAGTTAAAGGTGGGCTTACTTTCTGGAATAGAGAATAGGGTTGTTGTTGTTTTTAATGTTGTGTGTTAGAAAAAGGCCTTTACAGCACAGTGACTCTCCTAGTGTATTCTGTTTTCATTGTTTTGTAAAGATGTACCTGAAAGTAGGTAAATTAATAACTATCTGCCTGCCAATATCAAGTCTTTTGCACCTTAAAACAGTGCTGGCGTCCTTGTGCTGATAGGAAATGTAAACCAAAAAGAAGGCCTCCCACCCAAGCTGGACACGGGTTCAGGGCCTGAAAGGAAACTGGATGACAAGAGTCATGTCAGATTGGAGATGTGTGGTTCAGTGCAACAAGAATACTCTTGTTGCTCTGACCTGGCCTCAAAGCAGAATAATTGAAATATATATAGACACAGATGCAGTTAAACCTTCAGTGAAACATAACAACAAAATCATGAGATATCACATGTATAAGAGTAAAAACTTCCTATCAGATATTGCCCACTTTAACTAGATTGTGATGCCGGGGGGGGGGGGGGGGGGGGGGGAGAGATCCATGCTTTTTCCTTCTATATCCTGTGATTATTGGTGTGCGAACTTCCCACAGGCTTTTTTGAAGGTCTGGGTGCTGCTGTGTGCACACGGAGAAATTAAAATATTTTAGGTGTTTCTCAGCAATGGTGCCAAAACCTCTGGTTCCAAAAAAGCTCACATGCTGGTGCTTCTCTTTGACCATGACCTCTTCATGAAATGAGCCTGCTGGTGATCCTGTGCCATTTTGATTAACCATGTAAGGTAGCTAGTGTGTACGAACTGGTCCACAGTTTCACTATCTGAAACAGACAAAACATCAAAGAACAATATTTATGCTGCTTACTTTCCCTCCCAAGATGTTCAAGCTGCTGTCTAAAGCTTATGCAAATGCACATCCTGGCATCTCAGACAAATCAGAAATGCGTTGTGGTGGAAATTTTGTGAAACGAGGAGGCATCATAAATGGTGCTGAGTGGTACAGCTTTACTGGAGGTAACTCTTTTTAGATATCTCTTAACACTACAAATAGCTTGATATTTATACTCTTCTCATTACAGAGGAAAAAAGTGTAAAGATGGAGAAGCTATACCTAACACACATTCTTTTCATGCAAATTAACTATAAAAACCTCTTTTAAAACTGGTGAAATAATGCTTTGGTACTATGCCAATCAAGCCAATACAAGTCAAAAGGAGAACTCTGGCTAGTACTAATGTAGGCATGCATAATTTGTGACACTCCAAACCACATATAGTTCTATATTGTAGTCTATTTCGTGTTTGAAAATTTCTCTGTTGTTACAATTTTGGGCAGGCAGCAAGAAGAAGAGGTTCACTGGACCCTTGGTGGAGCCACCATTCAAGGGTAATAACTTGAATTTGGCTTGGTGGGACCAAAAGTTGCCCAATATCTTTGCTGTACAAAACTGAAGCTGCATGCATCAGGGCAATTGGATCCTGTATATAGCCATTTCCATTGCCTCACCATAGTTGTTATTTCAGTGAAGATATACTTCAGTACTGGTGACATATTCAGTATGATACTCTTAATGTGACTTTCCATTAGTGGACTTTGTGGATTTTCACTTAAACTTACATGATCTGCTGGCTGAGCGCTACATGTTGGCATCAGGAGGCTGGGATACATGCCTACCCCTCTTTCCTCCTCTCTCTTAAACTGACTCCCTCACTCTCATTCTGACACATAAAGATTCTCTTCCTTCTCACTGTTATACCCCCAAAATAATGTTACATATAATATTTTAAGTGTATCAGTGGCAAGCTCTGAGTAGATACTCAGAGCTTGCCACCAATACACTTAAAATATTATCTGTAATGTGTTATTTTGGAGATATTACAGGGACATAGGAATGTCCCTTAAAAAAAAAAACCTTAATATTGTTAAATTTTCTTTGTATTTTGGGTGGAATATAGGCCCTTGTTCTATTTTTAACTGTCTTTTTATGACAACAGCAGTGAAGAAGTAATGTTAGTAGTGTTACTAATGTGTTACTGTTAAAAATTACATCAGACATTTTACTTTTAAAAAGTAACAAGTAATGCCTAACGTGTTACTTTTTTTAAAAGTTCTAAGTTCTGATCTACTTCTCTCTCTTTCCCCCCCACTGCCACATATTTATCTGCCTTTCACAGTCAAGAATCTTCATCATGACATTTAACCTTTAGCTCACCATACCTACTGCCTTCTCTTTCCATAAGATTCTTGAGAGATAAATTATGGAACACAGAGGGCTAGAATGTCTTTTGCCACTCTTGCTAGCTGTACTCCGTATATGCTCCTTAAATATGTTCCTCTTGAGCAGGGGTAGGCAACCTTTTTGAGCCGGGGGCCGGGTTGCTGTCCCTCAGACAACTGGGGGGCCGAAGCCAAAAAATAAATAATTAAATAATTTTTTTAAAAAATAATTATATAAATAAACCAGGACAAATGTAGGGCAAAATTTTCAAATGGAAGACACTTTTTTTAAAAAAATGGAGGACACGCAAAAAAATTTGCTGATTTTTAAAAAAATGTTAATATAAATGCATGTTTCTGAGGCTTCTATAGAAAATTGCCCTCCAAAGGCCCCGGCGGCAATCGGCGGCAGGACCGGGCTGGGGCCGGTTCCAAGGCCTCGCCTGGCCGCATCCGGCCCACGGGCCGCAGGTTGCCTACCCCTGCTCTTGAGGGAGAAATCCCAGTGTGGTGGGCAACAGAAGCAAAGGGTTTGTGTCAATTCAGTGCCCTCAAAAGCTGGAAAAGGTGCAGCAGGAAAGAGCACCAGTGAGGGAGATACCTTGACAGAGTGTCTACCCTTGTTGTATAGAATGATTTTGGAGGAATAATTGTGTTCTAGACTGGGAGTACAAAGTATTTGGAGCTGGAGTATTGGGAATGGTAGTCCAAAATATTTGGAGATGGAGAAAGCTGAACTAGATGGAACCATATCACTTCAGTTTTGAAAGAACAACATTGGCTGCCCATTCACAGCACAGCCCAATTTAAGGTGATGGTGCTTACCTTTAAAGCCCCCCTGAACAGCCTGAGGCCTGAGTATCTGAAGAAGCACTTCTTCCCATGCTAACCTGGCTATATATTGAAATGGTCAGAGAAGGCTTTTCTCCATGTGCCGTCTATAAGGGCATTATGCATGTTCCAGTTGACTATAGTTTTTATTTTTCACTATTTTATTCTATTGTCTTTAATGTATTGTTTTAATACTGTATCCAGTTCAAATGTTTATGTATTGTGCACTGAAATCCATTTTGGATGAATGGTTGAAAAGAACAAGTTCATAAAATAAATTAAAATATTTCACTATTCCTCTAGGAATGGCAGATTTTAATTACCTTCATACTAACTGTTTTGAAATTACCCTGGAACTTGGATGTGAGAAGTTTCCTCTGGATGATGAACTTTATTCACTTTGGCATCAAAACAAAGAAGCCCTTCTGAAGTTCATGGAAATGGTATGGTTTCAGGTTATTTTCTCATTTGTCTTTAATGGATCTGTCCACCAAAGGTGGATTATGACAGTATTTGCTCAAGGCAGCCAGCTGCTATGAGTAGCAGTTCACAGATGACTCTGATGTAGCCCTATCCCATATTTGAGATGATAGGTAAGGTCTTGGAGAAACAATGTTGAAATTCCTGCTGTCAAACTGGATTCTTGTGTTAATTTCTCATTCCAAATAAGAAATAATGACACTCTAGAACTCCACAGAGTACTGAAGACATTGATTAATGTCTTCAGAATGCCTGCTGCTCTGCTAGTATGGCCTGGTACACTAATAATAAATGAACATTACAACTGTCCATCATGGTGCCCTGGGCCTTATATTTAAATCACACAATCTTTACCCTCTTCACCACATGCTTCAATTCTAGATTCTCTACTTTTGAATTTTTCTGAATCTTTTGGTCTCTGCTAAAACCTTCCTCTTACAACTGTCCAAGCTATCCTTCCCCAGCATGTCCCTTTCCTTCCATGCCTCTCAAGTAGCCTTTACCACAGTCTTGTAATACACATACATCTTGCTTGTCATCTTGTCTAGCCTATTTCTTTATTCCTATACAAATTATGGTTCTTTTCCTATCTGGTCTTCCTGAACTTCCTGAAAGACTGCACACATCAGTTGCTACTGCAGGAAACCAAATGTGTGATTTTTTAAAACTTCAGTGTGATTTTTTTTAAACTTCCACCTTGGCTCTGGTATATATGGCTTGTGCTGTCAGTTGAATGGAACAGATGAATCCCCTTCAAATGTAATATGAATAAAAATGCCTCACAAAGATCCAAGGAGGGGGAGGCTTCCTGATCCTGTTGCCATGTGGTTGAGCTAGCCATACCCATAATGAAAACATATTGACCATGGACATCCGAAGAGAAACACTGACACATGAGCTTTTAAGATTTATCTACAAGTATATACATTTAAAGTCTCCATTTCCAATGTCTACCCTGAATGCACAGACACTGGGGTGGGGGCTAGCCTGATTATGAAAACCTGAAGGCTAGCAGAGCTTAGAATGCTACTTTTAAAAAGGAGCTACTTATGAGTCTGATCACCTGGCATGTTATTATGTCTTACAGTTACTGCAGTTCAGAAAGCAATCCACTGAATTACTTAATTCTAACATGTTACTGTATTACTACTGTGCATTAAAGTCCCATATCTCTGCTTATTACAATTCTGAATATAGTCATATGCCTGCGTGTGTTCCCCCAACTCACAAAGGGATGGTATAGTAGACAACATGGCTGCCATGTGTACTGCACACAATGCTTTGGATAAGCATGCAGAGGCATTTACTCACTCACTCACTCACTCCGTCCTTTTTCTCGCCCCACAACAATTACTCTAAATCTCATGTCTGAGTTTGTCTTAGGCCTGCTCTTTCATACAGCTCACATCAGCCCAATCCATTCATGTGTATCCCCTGTGACACTCTCTGGAGCAGTGAGTCTGGCAAAGTAGTCTACTTTTCCACTATTCCCATGTACTCATGCTGGCTCTCACTTTTTTTCTCAGTGGCAGCAGTCTCTCTCATTTAGTCAGAACGAAAGAAGGCAGAAAAGACAGGCTAACGTTTAAAGATTTTTTAAAATTCTAGCTCACTTACTTATCTAGGGCAGCTAATGTTTCTAGGGTGTCCTCCTCCTTTATCTCCCTCCTTCTTTGTTGCAGGTATTACTGTTCCTCACTAGCTTCACAACACCCTGTAAAGAAGGGTCATATAGGTAGCTATGTGGCTACATATGTGACCTTTCTCCCTCCCTTTCCTATTACTTAGAATGTGTCAGAATTCACCTAGTAATGACTAACAGTCTGTTACACTGAAAAGTAGTGAATTACATCCCTGGTTATTACAGGCCAAAAAAAGAAAATGACAGTGTTCCAGCTCATTAACTTAGAGAATTAATGAGTTACTAAAGTACATTACACATTACCTATGTAAAAGGGGAGTTACTACATCATTGTTATTCATTCATTCTGGAAAGAGGCATAGGTTATAGATTTATGTACAGAACTTGGAAGAAAGTATTACCAAATTCATCAGGGCTCGACTTTAATTAAACATTCATAAGATTGTGATGTGCACAATGAAAAGTATTACATTTCTGATATAATTTTACTGAATCATTTTAGTCATTTTTCTTAAATCCTTTACATGTGAGACTACAGTTTGGAGTATTTTTAAAAAAGCTGCTTAAGTTACTAGCACATCTTTACAAAAACTACATAATTTTCTTAACTATTTTAACTGCACACCAAAAGATGGGACATTTTTTGTCCTCTATATTCTGTGCTTTTTGTTTTAAATGTTTTATGCTTTTTGATAAGCCCTTTTTGTCATGACCTTTGGCTAGTACAATAAATGTTAACTTGACATACTTTTCTGGAATAACCAGTAGCTATGAGCAGTAAGCTGTGACAAAAAGCAATAAAGATATCACTTTCCAGATTATTAACAGATAACTATCATGCCTCTTACTGAGGAGCCCACTCATAATAGTGATTTAAAGTTATTAGGAATATGCTTGTTTCTCTCTGTAAGCTTTAAAAGTTACTCTTTATTAAGTAATCCCAGTTTTTTTAAATAGTATAATTCTTCAATAAAAGGTGCAGTCCATATCCATAAGTTAATTTTGTTTTACAGCTGATCTATTTTAGTGAATCCAAAATAGCCTGGAAGCCTTAGAGGTGAAAAGCCCTCTACTAAAGATGACTGAATCAAGTCAATCTCATTGTATTTAGCTGTAGGCTAAACATTAACAAAACACTACTTTACCTAATAATGACAAGGAAGATTACTGACTACAGTAATACACAACAGGACATTAAAGTAAAGAATTACCTGATCAAATAAGAGCTAGTGTAATTCAAAATTATTACCTTGGTTCATTTTGTTTTCACTGCAGCTGAAAAGCGCTGCCATGTGCATGTTATATAAATCATCATCTAGTTACAAGTTGCAAGTAGTATCATTTACTGATCAGTCTACACACAAGGGAAAAGGATGTGACAATGATTTCTCACTTGGCTATTGTAAAGAAGGCACAGCAGTACATAAAGCAACACCTTGATCTTGGCCTGTGCCTCAGACATAGCTTACCTGAACAGAAAGAATGTCAGTTCCTGTAGATATTGAGACTATTCAAATTTCTTCAGAAACATACAATCAAAGAAATTAGTAGTTTTAACCAAATCTATATCTATGCTGGCATATTGTTTATTATTATTATTATGGCATACTACTTATGTGACATTTTTTCTGTGACAGAGCTGCCAAGATGGGGGACATCGTTTGCCCTCCTCCAGTCTGCTGGAACTTCTCCTGTTTTCCAGGAGTTCTCAAAGATTATTGCCAGTGGTTCTGATATTACATTTGCCAGTTCTTTTAATACCCTTGGATGTAGTTCATCTTAACCTAATATTAAATATCATCTTAAAGAAAGTTTACATAGTCTGAAATATGTAGGACTTCCATAATCTGTACAGGGGGTTTTGTTGTTATTATTGTTGTTTTGTTTTGTTACAGAAAGCTTCCCTATACAACACTCTTCTCTACTTTGTAACTGAATGTGGTGGCATTTCCTACTGATTTGGTGCCTGCTTGAATGGTCACTTAACTAGGCTTTGTGTGTTAGAGGGAAAATCCTGGTTTGTTTGTTAATCTTGCTGGGTCAGAATGAAACTGGAGAAAGGAAACAAGGGTTATGCTGATAGAAAAGTAGAAGCAGAAGCTGTTAACAAAAAGAAGCAGGTTAACAGCCTAACAGCCAGTGTGTGTGTGCGTATGTGCCTCCAAGTTGCTTGTTGACTTATGGTGACTACATGAATTTAAGAAGTGTTTTTCCCCCCAGCTGCTTCCCCTGAAATATAGCACACACCACCTGCTATCCATTTGCAGTCTCCCATCCAAGTACTAACCAGGGCTGACCAAAATCAGACAGGATTTGGTGCCTTTAGGATATTACCTAGGGATGACTGCCCCAGCTGTCCAGTTGGGAGAGCCAGCTCAGAAGATTCCATTATAGCAGAGGCAGCAGTGTGGTGGCAGTGATATAATTCTAACTAGAGCAGACCCATTGAATCAATGGGATTAGCCTGTGTGTTACCACACAATTCAGCAAACAATTCAATAAATCTGCTTTAGTTATGACTAACCAATAGGATTCAGACCAATATGTAAATGAAAAGTCATGAACTTAAAACTCCTATTAATTTTGTTCTCATCTTGATAGGTTCATCGTGGAATAAAAGGAGTTGTATCAGACAAATTTGGAAACCCAATAAAGAATGCCCGAATTTCAGTCAAAGGCATCCGTCATGATATTCTTACAGGTAATAAAATCTGAGAAGCAAAATTAATTATGGATTTCCCCCCATTAGACTGTTACATTATTTTGTTTTCAGTTTTAATATATACTTATTTCGATTTATTGATATATTTACACTCTGATTCATTCCATCAAATGAGCTTACAAGACCAAAAACAAAACAAAACAAGTAACCATAGAACCACTCACTTTTATTGTAAAATACCTAAGCTCTTAAAAATACAACAGAAAAAACAGCAATTAAAATGTTTATCCAAAAACAGCTTGTATGGTTTCTCATAACTTAAAATGGTGATGCATTCACTTCTTTAAGAAGTGACCACTGTACCCTTAGGCAGTAGCATTACTGGGGGTGGTGGTGCCAAGGATGCGAATCACACGGGGTGACACCCCAGGGGGGGGTGATACCTGGTTGGCTCCCGCAGGGATTGCCCAGCCCCAGTGTGCGGTGTTTTCTCTGGCTGTGTGGTGCTTCTCCGGCTTGCACAGCCAGCTTACACGGGACTTGGGGGGCGGGGGGACCTCTGGACAGGGCATCTATTTCATGGCTGTGTGGCCGTTTCCAGCCAGCTGGAGCACATCTGCACCCTGATGCTGCTTGCTTTGGCCTGGCTTTCCCTCAGGGCACCTTGCTTTGTCCTGGCTTTCTCCTGAGGGAAAGCCAGGCCAAAGCAAGCAAGAATGGGGCATGTGGGCATGCAGCCACACCCATCCCATCCCTCCTCACAGAAGCCCCTCCCTTCCACATTTTGACTCCACCCCCACTGCACCGGGTGACACCAAGCATAAGTATGCCACTGCTCTTAGGTGATTGTACCCTTGGGTGACCATTGTAACTGTCCTGGTCTTAGCTCACAATGAATTCTTTTCCTAGTTGAAGCAAGACCCTACTATCTCCTTTTTCATTTGGTCAGAAATCAGAAAGTGGCTGACATGTGAAGGCACAAGTCCACCTTGTGTCTGCATATGTCTTTGGTGCTTGTTGGGTTGATATTCTCTCCCCACACTCCAAAATGCCCACAGCTCCCTCCCCCTGCCCTGTAGCCAGTCCAACTGTATCTGAGTGCATTCCTGTAGAACCATAGAATCATAGAGTTGAAAGAGACCACTAGGGCCATTCAGTCCAACCCCTTGCCATGCAGGAAATCATAATCAAAGCATCCCTGATAGATGGCCATCCAGCCTCTGTTTAAAGACCTTCAAGGAAGGAGATTTCACTACTCTTGGAGGGAATGTATTCCACTGTCGAACAGCTCTTACTGTCAAAGACATTTCTCCTAATGTTGAAGTGAAATCTCTTTTCCTTGAGCTTGCATCCATTGTTCCGTGTTCTCATCTCTAGAGCAGCAGAAAACAAACTTGCTCCATCCTTAGTATGACACCCCTTCAAATACTTAAACAGGGCTATCATATCACCCCTTACCATCTCTTCTCCAGACTAAACATACCCAGCTCCCTAAATCTTTCCTCATAAGGCATTGGTTTGCAGACCCTTCACCATTTTGGTCACCCTCCTATTGACATGCTCCAATTTGTCAACATTCTTTTTGAATTGTGGTACCCAGAACTGGACACAGTATTCCAGGTCAGGCCTGACCAAAGCTGAATAGAGTGGCACTATTACTTCCCTATTTCCTACACTATTACTGTAGCCAGGCACAGAATGATTACATCATCTGCTGAGATCTCTGGAGGACCTCTGAAGAAACCAAATGCTTCTTGTATTTCCCCTCCCCAATCCATGGAATAGCCAGAGTGGGGATGTGGCAGCAACTCAACAGAGAGTCCAGGAAGGTATTGAATCGGACAGCTGTAACCTAGCTCTGCATGTGTAACTATTACTCTGCACTGCACCATGCATGATCTTGGCCATTATCAGCATACACATATACTCCAGGCAATCTCAGGGGCCATTCAGACTACCTTTTAACCCGGGTCAGGAACCGAATTATGCACATGAAGTTCATATTCGCCCTGAATCTCCCACAAGCGAATCAGAGGCTTCACAACCGTTTCTGGGCAAATGCCCCATGCCGCGGGTCATTTGGAATTGGGGTAAAAGCCATATCTTTTGAAAAAACCCGGGTTCAGCGAATATGAATTTGCCCCCAATTATGATCAGGGCAAGTTCAGAGGAGGGATTTAGGTCAGAGGGAGGGCAGTGGACAGAACATTCCCTCCCCTTCATTGGGGCAAAGGAGGAGGAAGGAGCCAGAGGAAGGATGCAAAAAAGGGCAATCAGGGTGACTGACAGGGGATGCAAAGGGCAGTCAGAGGGAAGGCAGAGGGGGGAACTGGAGAAAGGGTGCCAAGAGTGACAGAGGAGGAGGATGAAGGAGCCAGGGGGAAGAAGGGGGCCATGGAGGTCAATCTTGGAGGAGAAGGAAGGAGCAGGATGAAGGGTCAATTCAGGTCAGGTCAGAGGGAGGGCACAGAATGGAGCAAGCCTCCACTCTCACACCAGGAAGCTTTCTCTCTCTTTTTAAGTTTTTAAAAGTTATTTTTGGCAGACTATTGTGCATGTTTTTTGCTCCAGGGAGATAGATATATAGACAGAATGTGTCTGCCTGCCTGTTCACTTTCCCTTTCATTTCCTTGCTTCCAGCAGCACTTTGCAGGAAGCTTTTTTCCTTTACGAATGCTACAATGCGAATGTTACAAACATTTCTCTTTCCAATTTGGCAAATTGATACAGAAAGCTTTTGCTACTGTCTCTAAGGAATTTAGGGGTAGCTGAGGGAAAGCAAAGGATGCATGGCATCCTTTTCTGGCATTCCAAGGTGAGGAATTAATTAATTAATTTATTATTATTATTATTATTATTATTATTATTATTACATGTGAATGAGGCACTCTGGGGTGGCAAGGAGGGAGGTTGCAGAGATGGCATTAGATTGCATTTTGGGTTTGAAAACGGGGCCAAGGAAAGATCCATAACCTGCAGTGACCCAAATACCCACAACACACACAGAGGAGATTTTTAAATTTGACAAAATATGTGTATACTGGCGCCTGTTTTTTTTTTAAAGGAGGGGGGGAAAGAGGGAAATCACCCAAACGGTGGCCCGATCACTGTAAGAAACGTCACCCTTGACGACAGCAGAAGAGAATTTGATTGACAGCAAAGGAACCTTTTTTAAACCGGTTTGGCAAATGAGAACTCTCCCTGTAGCTGCATGGCATTTGGGTTAAATTACCCTGCGGTAAATAGTGGGCACTTGCTTCCGGAGAGATTTGGGGGGAGGGCATCCGGATCTACCCAGTTCCATCCAGCACAAATAGCTCAGTATGAATGGGGCCTCATATCCTAGCACATTTAACTCTTAATACTTTATGTTTTAGTGTAAAACCACTAAAAGTTTAAATACTGTCCTGAAGCTATCAGGCAGTTCAAGGCAGAAAACTGCATTAATTGAACAAAATTACTTTTCCATATTATTCTTCATAAGTATTAATACAGCATATTATTAATAAATATTAGTTTAATTTATTATTAATAACTTTAAAGTTAGTTATTAATAAATAGTATAATAATATTTGTTTAGTTGAGTGGGCAGACTGGATAATTTTAGACATTTTTTTTCCTCTGTTGGGAATTTCTATTTTCTTTTATTACTTCTGCTATATGTCTATCCAGATAGTTAACACAAATCAAACCACTCTGAAGTAAACCAAATCTCAGTTTTATTGGAGAATTCTAACACCATTTAAAAAGAATGACAGGTGAATGATAAGATGAGTGGAAGAATGAAGGGGGGAAAAGGAGATGGAAAAATGTAAAATGGAGAGAGGAGGGAATGCCTTTCAGACTGCAGAAAAATATAACTGAGGAGAAAGTGTCAAGAGAACCAATCAAGTGAAATATAAGGGGTCAGATGTCATCAGTCACTAATAGATCTCTATACAAACAGAAATGATTATAACCTAGGGCAGAACATGTAAAGGCATACCTCAATTGAAGGTGCTTTGTTTTAGAGTGCTTCACTAATACTGCATTTTTCAGTTATACAGTCCAGGGCCAAACAAACTTGCCCTCAGTCTGTTTACAACATTCATGCACTCCATGTCTCAGTGTCATATTCTTGCAATATTTTCATTTATTATTTTTACTTTTGCATCTTTTTAGGTCTAGCACTATTGTGCACTTAATGAATGATAGTGTAAATATGTTTTTAGGTTTTATGTACCTTGCAAGTGAAAAAAAAAAGGGGCTGCGATTCGCTTTAAGGTGATATTCGCGTTAAATTTATTATTAAATTTCACCCAGTTAATTTCATTAGGAAGTTTGGAGCTGAACCTGGTCCCTCCTAGTCTGATACTAACCACTGCAGCATATTGACTTTCCAGTGTGCAGGGATATATTAAGCATACCTAGCAGTACGGTTTCACATTAGTCGTTAAGATTAACATATATGTTTCCTTTTAGCTGCTGATGGAGACTATTGGAGACTCTTGCCTCCTGGAAAATACCTTGTCAGTGCTCAGGCCCGTGGTTATAGTAAAGTCCTGAAGAAGGTGACTTTGCCTGCCAAGATGAACAAGGCTGGACGAGTGGACTTTGTCTTGAGGGCCCTCAATGGTAAATCCCCTCAAATTGTCCATGACTCTGCAGGAAAAGCAAATGAACAGTATGACCCACTAGAGCATTTTGACCCTCATGCTCAACATGAAACAAGAGGAGATGGAAGGCGATCTGTCCAGCCAAGGCAGAAGCCCTGGTGGTGGTCTTATTTCAGTTCTCTAAATCAACAGAAGCCTTTGTGGCTGCTTAAGTACCAATAAACTATGTTACATTGCACTCTTCATCTGATCACACTAGCAGTTAATTGCATTTCCCAAACTCCTTCAGATGTTTGTAGATGTATTTGAATATGATTCATTGACGAATATACCATTGTCTTGCTTTTGTTTTTCTGTGTTTTACTTCTCTGCATTAAAAAATGCATATTAAAATTAGTACCCTCCTAAAGCTGGATGTTATGTAGCTGTTGTTCCCCAGTATTGTGCTTCCCTCATGCCAGTGTTGCTAATCATCAGATGTATTATTTATTAGAAACTAAAGTACCTGAAGAGAAATCCTTCTGATCCTTTAATGCATTTTCATACATGTCTTAACACATTCATTACTGCAAATGAAAACACCCTTTAGGAAAAACTGAAAAAGCCTTTTATTCTATATACATTACTTCTGCATAACTTGGCACATTAATTTCCCCTTCCAGAATGGGTTCTTAAAACCATCACTTAATATTTAGGTTTGTTTTCACACAGGCTGCCAAGAACTATGAAATAAGAGGTTAGAATTTAAGCTACCAGCGGCTTGAATGGGCCAATAGGGTGGAAAGTATACAACAACTAACACTGGTGCTAGAATCGGAAAGAAGTGGGGCTACTGGTGTCATCACTGATGTAGCAGGGGAAGCCAGCCCTGAGCTCTCCCTCTCCAAACTAAACTGGTTCAAAGCAAGGCCCTAACTAAACAAAATGCAACTCTTAGATCAGATAATTAAGTCTCATTTTGAAAGAATAGAATTGACTGTTGAGATGCTAGGCCTAGAATGAGGACTTCATATTTTTGCTGTTCTGGCAAGCTTTTCCATCATTCCCTGGGTTTTGTATTCTAGATTCTAAAGTAGGGATGGGAAGTGGAGCCCTTTGTGGCCTCTGAGACCATGACTCTGGCCCCTACCCTCAAAACCTGGGAATATTAAAAAATCATTCTTCAGCCATCATCCTCATCTTGTTTCAAGCCCCGAAATAGCACCATGAGGTAACCAAAAGTGACTTATCATTGCTTCTAGTTGTCCTAAATAGTAGCCACAACAGTGCTCTGTAGCCCTCCCAGAAGTCAAATCACATGGGCAGCTCTCAGCAACCTGCTTTAGAGTCCAGATTCCAGAGCATAGATTTTTAATTGTGATGGCTCTTGTAGCTCCCTTGCAAGTCCAGCCTTTTTTAGGCTGCATCTGCATTGCAGAAATAATCCAGTTTGATAATGCTTTAACTGCCATGGCTCAATGCTATGGAATTATGGGAATTGTAGTTTGTTTTGATTAGTTTGTTTGTAGTTGGGTTGTATTTTGGGGGGGGGGGAACATCCATGGAGGAAATTATATTTAGTGATCAAATGGCATCCTCCAGAGGTCTCTGGAGACATGATTTGACGTTTGGGTTTAATAGTAGGTCAGTGGGTGAAAGAAGAGGGGGAAAATGGCCAGCATACTTCCTCACCCCTCCAGTAGTTACTGGAGAACTGGCTGAGCCCAGATTGTATTAAACATCTTAACTATGATGCCTAACCATGGGGCAAAAAATGAGAATCTCACCAGAAGGTTGTCATATTTCTCAAAACCGGGTAGCATAATTTGCATATTATGCAAATCTGTATAATGTGTATATGAAAATTTTTATATTCTGCAATTTTTTCACATTCTGCAAATGAATCACATTAACTGTTGTATTATTTTTCTACTCCTATGTTTCATCCTTGTCACAATATATACAGTAAACATTGATCTAAGAATGCCAGTCCTATTTAACAGGGTTAAAGTTGTAACTTTAGAGCCAACGTGGTGTATTGGTTTGAGCGTTGGACGATGACTCTAGAGAACAGGGTTTGAATGCCTGCTCAGCCTTACCTTAGCCAAGTCACTCTCTTTCAGCTTCAGAGAGTGTGATGCTGCTGTGCTGCATGGGGGCTACGTAGTACTACTGTGGAAATATGTCTGCTACTCTAAGAAGATGTTGGATTGAGGCCAGCATGTCATTTCATTGCTCTATCATGTTGAAAGACATGGACCAGGAAGAGAGAGATGATAGCAATAGCAAGTACATTTCTATACTGCTTACCAATGTTCTAAGTGGTTTACAAAGCATAAGCTAATTGTCCCCAACAAGCTGGGTACTCATTTTAGTGACCTATGGAAGGATGCCAAGAGACAAATACTGGAAGTGAACAACTGGCTCCACAGATGGGACTATCGGGGGAGATTTAACTGTCCTGAGCCCAGTGATGTTCAAAATCTTTATAAATGACTTGGATGATGGCAAAGAAAGCATGCTTATCAATGTTGCAGATGACACCAAATTGGGAACAGTAAGTAATATCGCAGAGTACAGGATCGGGCCACTGTATTGGAAAGCACAGTGGAATGCAGTAGCTGTAAAAGAAAAAGAGGAAGAAACACAGATTTATATTATTATTATTATTATTATTTTACTTATATCCTGCCTTTCTGCTAATACAGCAACTCAAGGCAAGGTGGTGGGACAGAGAGAAGACCTTCCAAGATGATCTCAACATTCTTGTGGGCTTGTAAAGGGAGATACAATCCTTCAAATAAACTGGACCTAAGCCATATAGGGTTTTCTAGGTCAAAACCATAATTCTGAATTGTGCCCAGAAACAGACTGGTAGCCAATGGAGGTGTTGCAACAAAGGAATTCTGTGCTCCCTGTAGCCAGCTCCAGGTAACAACCTGGCTGCAGCTCTTTGATCCAGCTGAAATTTCTGAGCACTTTTCAAAGGCAACCCCACATAGAGCGCATTACAATCATTCAAATGGGATATAAGCAAGGCATGTACCACCGTGGCCAGATCCCACTTCTCCAGGAATGGGAGCAGTTGGCACACTAACTTTAACTGCATATGCATTCCTAGTCACCACTGAAACCTGGGCCTCTGGGCTCAGAGATGAATCCAGTAGTACCCCCAAACTATGAACCTGAGTTTTCAGGGGGAGTGTAACCCCATCTAACACAGGCTGAATCCCTATTCCCAGATCTGTCTTTCAACTGACCAGGAACACCTCTGTCTTGGCTGGATTAAGCTTCAGTTTGTTTGCCCTCATCCAGTCCATTATTGCTGCCAGACACTGGTTTAGGACAAGAACCTCTTCCTTGGAATTAAGTGAAAAGGAGTGACAGAACTACGTGTCATCAAAATACAGACATGATACTCCAAAGCTCTGGACAACCTCTCCCAGCAGTTTCATGTAGATGTTAAAAAGCAAAAAGAACTGAACCCTGAGGAACCCCACAGGATGATGGCCAAGGGATTGAACAGGAAAATTCCAGCACCACTTTCTGAGAGCACCTCTCCAAGAAAGAATGGAGCCACTGTAAAACATTACTTCCAAGCCCCATCACAGAGAGGTGACTCAGAAGGCTACCATGGTTGATGGTATTGAAAGCCACTGAGAGGCCCAGAAGGGACACACTTCCCCAGTCCAGTTCCTTGCGTAGGTCATCCACCAAGCAACCAAAGTAGTTTCTGTCCCATTACCAGACCTGAAATCAGACTGACATGGATCTAGATAATCTCTCATCCAGGAATTCCTAAACAGCGTAAATAGAACCATCTCCTTTTCTAAATAGATCATATTCTGTGTTACACTAGATTGCAATGGTATCCTCAAGGTTGGATATGAAGTTGTCCATGAGAATTAATGAAAAAATAAAAAATAATTCTTTTGTTAAATACGATTTCTTTGTTTACTAGACACATTGATCTCTCTCTAAAATAATCTGACATAGTGCCAGAAGTTTAACTGCACATTGTCAAAGAATTGGTTGTCATAGCAGTTTTCATCCTCAGAAAGCTTCAACTTCAACAGAGCTTCAGAATGGCCTGAGTGAAAAGAAATATTTGCTTGTTTCTACACAACTACAAAAATCTACCAGGAGATTGTAGAGGTTTCAGCTATGTATCTCATCTGTGCTATGAAGCTGGCCATATCTTGAGATCTTTATATTTACTGGAGAGAATCAAGGGTTTCGGCAAAATTTGGTGAGTACTTTATCCCAGGATGTAATAAAGTTTATGATAAGGCTCTCTGTTTCCATCAGAGAGCTCAATGGCCTGTGGAGTCAGGTGAATCCCTTTTGAGACACCTGTTTGAGATGGCAGAAAGTGATTTTGGAGACAAAAAGGAAGAGATTATTAGAGAGGGGAGTGACCAGAAAGGACTCCCAGAAAGCTTGTAAATACAGAAAGTTTTAACTGTTCATAGTATATTAGAAAAGCAAGGTATTTTGAAATAGTTAAAAATGAGAATACAGAGCAGAGACCACTACAAACAACCTGGTCTCCAGAGTGCTCAAATCACTTAACCATTTTTGCTCTGAGGCACACACTACATTTGTGGTATCTGGTCATTCTCATGGTTCAATATCATAGACTATGATATCCTTCTGGAATGCTTGAGCAGTTTGGGAATCAGAGGCACTGTGGTCCAATACAGAGGGCCCTCGTGGCATGTCTTGATGACGTGCTAGGATTGCCTTGGGGCATCGCTTACCTTGTGGGTTTTTCAGGCTATGTGGCCATGTTCTAGAAGAGTTTCTTCCTGAAGTTTCGCCAGCATCTATGGCTGGCATCTTCAGAAAAACATTCTCTGAAGATGCCAGCCACAGATGCTGCCAAAATGTCAGGAAAAACCTCTTCTAGAACATGGCCATATAGCCTGAAAAACCCACAAAAAACTAAAGTACAAAGTGTTTATTCAATTTAAAGGAAAAATAATAATAATTAAAAAAGCAATGCAAACTAGTGCATGGTATCTCACCCCCAAAGCAAGTCACTTTAGCTTAGAAAACCCACAGAAACCTTTAACACTTTTCAGATTGTAGCTCAGCTGAAAGGAACACATATGGATGGTGTTTTCTCTGGCCTGGAAGCAGATAGGTCAAGAGAAGGAGCAGGTCCATGTGGCCCCAAGATGTGGTTTAAAAGTGCCAGAAGGAAGCACCCCAGGAAAGCCAAAGGCCATGAGAAGCAGGGGGTTGCCACAGCTGTCTCCGGCACTCCCAGGCCTAGCCAGCCGCCCATCTTGAATAGATTAAAATGGGACTTTTCTTGAAGGCAAGGAAGAGGAGAATAGCAACAGGAAAGTTACATTAAGACTAAACATGCAAATGCTGAAAGAATGATCTTATGAAATGTCACCAAGGCATATTTTACTATAAAAAGCTGGACAAAGTTAGCATAAAGCCAATGCACTTTCATGATACTTAACTAGACTAAAACATGTCAGTTTCTTTGTGTGTAACTGGGCTCTGACTTGAGGGCAAAATCCCCCACCTCCAAAAGGAGAATCACAACACTTGCAAAGTGAAATAATTGTATTTTAAAACATTTACATTTTTCTTCCTTCTGTCAAACTTTTCTGAAATACAATAATATTTTTCTGAATTTCAGCATTTGAGATTGTATTAAGATTTTATTAGGATACTCTGTTCCTAAACACATACCTTTTACCATGATAAATACAAATAGTGTAAAGCCAATGACCTGAGGAAAACTTTGCAGCTCTTTGCTATCAATCATTGTTGTGTTAGAAGCAGAGGAAAATCTTCTCATCTCATAGTGAATGAACTTCAATGGAGCATTGATAATTTGTTTACTTTGCAATTATCTTCCATCAGTGGAGACAAATTGGTTTCTACAATAAAACTGAGGGTAACTGTAGTACAAATTATATCCAAACTAAGTAGGATATGACTAGTGTTATTAATTGAGAATGCAGATTTACTCAAAAGCATTATTATTTGATTTAATAAAGCATTGAAATGTATTGTGTGAGGACTGGGAGAACTGCATACTAAATTGTGTAAAAATTTAGCAGAAAGTGCTATCCAGTGCTAGTGCCATTTAAATCAACAAAATTTAAGTTAACTGTGACTAACAATTCCCTTTATTTGCATCCTGCTCTAGGTAGGACCAACACTGAATTCCATCCAGAATTACAAACCTGGATTTTATATTATATTACAATTATTTCTAAGGTAAGCATCAATTTTCACTGACTTAGGCACTTTACAGACCGCCCAAAAGGGCGGTCTGAAAAGCGCCGTCATTTGCAACACGGAGGAGCCCCAGCGGCCAAACCGCGTGACTCCTCTGCGCTGCAAAAAAGAAGCTGCAAAATGCAGCTTCTTCTTGCAGCACGCTAATGATGTCACAAGGCGCCAATGGTGCACTCACAATGTCATTAGCACCGTGTGCCATGCGGGCGCTAAGCATCCAATACATCAAGATGGTGGCGCTCGTGTAGAACGGGCGCCGCCATTTTGTACATGCCGAGCATGTACTAGGGTTAGGGGCATCTGGAAAGGACGCCCCTTTCTAACCCTATTACATGCTCAGCATGTACCAGGGTGTCCGTGCGGAACAGGCCTTAGTTAGAGGTCTTTTTTCTTTAAAAAGTCAAGAACTATCACAAGGTAATACAGTATGTAGCCTACACTTTAAATATTTTTATTAAAATATTTTTAAACTATTTTCATTGATGCCAGTGTGGTGTGCCAAAATGTAATCAAAGTAATCATACAAAACAAAATAATTTTTCCAAGAAAATGGTAGCCAATTTGATAATACCCAACAAACTGTACAAATGACAAGCATCTCGGATTACATGCAAATAGATCATAGATGTTAAGAATGTGGCTCTACACTGGAATCCAATTAATGAACCAAAATGGCTTACTTTGGATGTAACTTACCTCCAAGTTAAAGTAGGTTTTATTTGATGTGCTCATGATCAAAGAGCTGTCCCTGAAACCTTGGACTCATTTGGAGGGTGGTTAGTTTCAACTGTCAGTGTTTGAACCTTTCCATGACAAGTTCTCAGAGGAAAGCACAAGATCAGAAAATGTTAGAAAAGGAGGTGCAGTTTTGTGAATGGCAGCACTAGATTCCAACTAAGGAAGTGATTTATCATACTTCTCTAGTGTTTCCTTCCAGTCACAGTGGGTGGGGAGTGATTCTTCTGAAATAGGTCAGGGAACTGGAAGCACCTCTACTTTGTATGTCATTTGCATGCAAATTGCCCCCAAAAGCACAGATAAGGCGAGACATCTCTTTTTCCAAAATAATTGGTGGGCTTCATGCATTTCTGTGCACTCTGCTAACAGGGCAGAGAAACCCTATAGTAACATTACACCAGGTCCAGAAATACAATGCTCATATGCAAGTGGAATCCAGTTCCCATCCCATGCCACTTTGCACTGTGGACTGAGAGAGGCCAGTGTGATGCATGCCATGGTGTGGTGCGCTGTGACAGAGCTTTGTTGACCCACTCTCCTGTCTCTGATACAGTGTAAAATTTGTTGGTCACCTCAGGGCCTGGTAGGAATTTCTCTGCCTGTGTGTGTGTGTGCCTACTCTACACCATTGACTATGACAATTGGCTCACGGTGGTATCTTAAATAGACGGTCACTTGGCAGGTAGTGTGAGAAGACAAGTAGCATTTTGGTGAACACCTATAGCACCAATTTGGTAAAAAGGAGGGCTCTGGTTCTGACTCTTTAGGTCATGAGATCTAAGGCATGGGGAAGGAGACTTTCCTTGGGGCTCACTTCAAGTCATGCTACCAGAAGGAGGGACTTCTCAGGTTGACCTCCTAATAGTGGGCCAGCTAAGGAGCAACCCATCTTTTTAATCCTCCTCAGGGCTCAGGTGTTTTACCCAGGGGAAGCTGGGGAGGAGGTCTGGGTGTGACCACCTGCCTCAGCTGCTCTCACACCTTCTCAATCTCTTGGGAGTTAAATAGGTGCTAGTTAAAATAAAGTGACTCTTATTCAAACGAATCTCTGTTGTCTGGTCTCTTTGGCCCCATACAGACAGGCCAAAATAAAGCTGCTTCAGGTCACACTGGAGATATGTTATTTAAATGATGCATGTGTCCTAAGAGTCCGGAAGCTGCACCAAAGCCATGCTCCAGTCCTGTTCTCAACCCAGGAATATTAAAAACACAAAAGGGCCGTGAAAACAGTTGTGCTGACAGCATCCTTGGAAATATTGCCAGTCCCCATTGACTGGACTGGCATTGTTGCTTGGGACACTGGAGGCATGCTTGTCATCTTAATGCTTTTCTTAAGAGGAGGAGAACTCATGAATTTCTTTTACTGTTATGACTCTGCACAACAAAAAAGTCAATTTATAATGAGATGGCTACCTTCTTTACAAGCTCTTTCAGAATGAATTCTTTAATCTTTTCTGCATACTTATCTCCAAGTTCTATATTAAGTAAATCCCATTCCTGGCATTCTGGAATGTCTTTAATTAAGTATATGTTGCAATATAATTTTCTAGGGGGGGGGGGGAATCTATTATAGTCCCTTGACCAAAACAAAACAAAACAGAAACTATTTTTATGAACCAGCTTATCCTCTAGTGACTCATTTTTATGAGACACCTCAATTTGATCTTTAGCTCTTCTGAGGCGCTCCTGTCCTACAACATCAGTGTATAAAACCATGGAACTGTGTTATGTGGAGCTGGTGCTAACAAATAAAAACAAAAACAAACCTATTATGCTACATACACCTGAATGGAAAAGAAATACTGCAGACTGCCAGATCTCATCTTTTCTGAGCATCTGAGGTCTAAAACTTCATCAGAGTTACATTAGTAATGTCAAATATATATATAAATGCAAGATCAGTGATAAATAACTTGGAGATTTCTCAGCATTTCTTCATGCAAAGATAAGTAAAACGATACCACACAGTTCAAGCACATTTGACTGGGCTAATATATTAGGTAAACAAATCATTCAGAGCCCTGATCAAAGTGCAGATCTAAGGCCCAATGGCCTGATCTTTAGGTGTGAGAAAGAAAATTGGAGGAAGAAGGTCTCATGCTTAAAGCCTTAGCTGTTGGACTTTGACTTGACCTGCCTGGGCTATGAGTTGTTCCCCCAGCTGCTAATATGGGATGGGGTGAAAGGTTACCAATTAGTTGGAGAGGCTAAGAAAGTTGTAAGCAGTTGCTCTCAGCTGTCATTCCAAATCAGTATTGGGTAACTCGTAGGAAGGCTATAGCGGTCAATGCTTTGTTGCAAGCCACTGCTTTTGGTTGCTGATTGAGAGACAGTAATAATGAGACGTTTATCTATCAATTCACTGTGTCAGCTTGTTCTAATATACAGTAGGATTTTACTAGTGAAACTCATTATACTGATTTCTGTTACTCCAATGACATTGGTGTTCTTTTAATTGCTTAGTGCTCAGCAGTGAAAACATTTTTTCCCTTTAACGAGTCAAATTCAGGGTTGTTATTTTTTGACACAGTATTTCTGGCTCTAAAACAGGTCATTTTTTTGCTTACTTTTAAATAATCAAAGAAAGGTCATTATTTTTAAAGGCATAATTTGGATTAATTATGGTATAAAGCAGAGTATAAGGCACTGAACATTTGCAGATGAGGCAATTGCTCCTCCTCCAATGTATCTTTTGTGGGCGTGTGTGTGTGTGTTTGTGTGTGTGGAGATGATGAAGCCATTCATTTGTGACCCGTCCATGTTTTGCCCTCACATCTTCCATATTTGTTTTAAAAAAAAATCATTGGAAATCTGTACAAGAGAAAAGATGAAACAGGGACACAGTTGGAGCCACTAGGAACTGTCTCCCTTAAAGCACTCTGTGAAAATATTTTATATATCAGGGCCCTTCTTTGTTTTGTACAGAAAATAAACTTTGGGCAATAACCTTATTTAATATTGACTCAATTTACAAAAGGATAGGTTTTTTATGCATTGAAAAATGTAATGTTTTAATGTGATCTAATTGTGTTCTAATTTTTTTATGATCAGTTTGTTTGTTTTTTAGCTTATCTTATTTTAGTCTTTCGTAAGCTGCCTCGGGCCCCATGGTGGGAGAAAGGTAGCAAATAAATAAATAGACAAACAAACAAATAAATAAATCTTATTATTTACTATTTCCATCCTTCAGTATGAGCATGCTCCTTGAATCTGACACAATAGATCTCAGTCACTATTTGACCCATCAACCAACTCCAGCCTGGATCTGAGCCTAGTAGCAGTTATGCACTGTGCTATCTCTTCAGTACCACATAACCCAGTTGTGTTGAAAACAGTCTGCTTGAGTTGTCATCACCCTGTTTAATTTTGAATATACTAATGAGACATGACCTATGAAGCTCTGGATCTTGAACCCAAGAACTTTGAGAAGCTGGTCAAACAATCATATAGCTGGGAAGAACTTCAAATGCCATCTAATCCAACTTCCTGCCATGCAGGAATCCACAGCGCAAGCACTCATGAGAGAGAGTGCGCCACCCAACACCTGTTTAAAAACCTCTAGAAAAGTAGTCCACTACCTCCCAAGGTATTGTTGAACAGCTCTTACCATCAAGCAGTTCTTCCTAATGTTTAGGGGAAATTTATTTACTTCTAGAATCATAGAATCATACAGACCTCAAAGGCCACTCAGTTCAACCCCCTGACATGCAGGAATACAAAATCAAATTTGAAAATTTTTCTAGTCTCTAGAGCAGCAGAAAAAATGTTTGTTCCATCTTCAGATAGTTGAGGATGATTACCACAATACCTCTCCGTTTTCCCTTCTCCAAACAAAACACATCCAGCTCCCAAAGCTGGACATTATAGGTCTTTGTAACCAGACACTTTACCATCTTGATTACTCTCTTCTGGACACATTCTAGCTTGTCAATATCCTCCTTGAACTGTGATGCTGAGAACTCGACAAAGTAGTCAAGGTGAGGTCTGACGAAAACAAAATAAAGTACTACAGTTACATTCCTCAAGAGCCAGTGTGACCACTAGGCTATAACTCTGGAGACCAGGGTTTCAATTCCTGCTCAGCCGTGGAAACCCACTGGGTAACCTTAGACATGTCATACTCTCTTAGAAGAAGGCAAAGACAAACCCCCTCTGAAAAAAAATATTGCCAACAAAACTTCGTGATAGGTTCACCTAAGGAACAAAATAAGTTGAACACAACTTGAAGGTACACAATAAGAACATTACATCCCTAGGTCTGGATGCTCTACTTCTGTTGATGCTATCTAGAATTATCTTGGATTTTTTTTTCTTTTGCTACTTCATCACACTGTTGACTCAGATTTAGTTTGTGGACTTCTAAGATCTCTTTTACATGTACTGCTGTCTAGCCAAGTATCACCCATCCTATATTTGTACATTTAATTTTTTCTGCCTAAACACTGTGCTTTACATTTATCCCTGTTGAAATTAATTTTGTTAGTTTGACTGCAATCATAAACATACTTATCTAAAAGTAATCAATCAATTCATCACTGAACTCTGAACATCTGAGTAGGTATTCGTAGAACTATGCCAGTGGTACTCATACTTTTTATCCTTGGGACCTTCCACCCTTTATATCTACATGCAGATGTCTCAATCCCCCACTCAAAGTAGACACTAATCCTCTTTTGTATATCCTCCCACCCTGATGCCCTGCCATCAACAACAGATCAATACACAGATTAACATGGGAATCACTCCTCCTCACCCAGGGTCACACAGTATGTATATATGTGTGTGTGTGTGTGTGTGTGTGCGCGCACACACACACACACACACACACACACACACACCACTCTCTTCCAAATCAGCATTCTCTAAAGATGCCAGCCACAGATGCTGGAGAAACATCAGGAATAAACTCTTCTAGAACATGGCTACATAGCCCGAAAAAAAACAAACACAAAAAATTATAGATGCTGTCAATGAAAGCCTTCAACTTCACATATTCATGTGTATTCACATATGAACATTTCATAAGGAAGTAACATTGTTCAAATTAAAACAGTTTTATTTCGGTAAATTCAATATGTATGAGCCTACTAAAGACTTGAGATCATCTGGAGAGGACTTTCTCTCTGTCCCACCACCCTCTTAGGCACGTTTGGTGGGAACTAGCTTTGGAACTCCCTTCCTAGAGCGGCCAGGATTGTTTGTACTGTATGCATATCATTGGGGACCTTGTCAAAGGCCTTACTGAAATCAAGAATGTGATATCTACAGTGTTCCCTTCATGACCTCCTGGGGGTCCCACACCACCTCTGAGAACCATTGAACTATGCTATTATAGCAGTAAGATACATGGTTCATTGCCTTTTGCTTGCTTTTTTATTTTGTGGGTCAAGCCTATAGTCATTTGGTGCAAAAAATGAACCTGAAACTGCCTGTAAATTTTAATAAGTGTAGGCAAGGTTTTCTAGGTATCATCTAGACTTAGAAAAGGTAAAACATATACTAGTCCATGCTCTGCAATGGAAAATGGACATGAGGAAAATGAGTTGCACAGACTTGCACTCAAATATGCCCCAAAGATGTTAGCATTTAGTCAGAGTTAATTGAGTAGTTCTTCAATCTGAAAGACATGACAATCAAGTCAAGCAGAGAACCATAAAACCTTTTTGGAAGTTTATAACAAGACTAACTTTAGGCTGAAAGGAAAATGTATTTCAGGCCTCTAGGAATATGGGTGGGGAAGGGGTAGCAAAAAGAGGACATAAGTAATAATGAGCTTGAGTATAGATTGCTTGTCAATGTAGCTAGGTTGTTTGGCTTATATCAAAGAATAGTACTATACTATTATATAGTACTATACTACTAACATAATCTGCAAATTATGCTTGAAATCAAAGAAGAGGGAGAAAAAATGTCCCCAGATAAATCTTATAGAGGTCAAACCACAAACTAAACAAGGATAATAAAAGTGAATGAATGACAGCTGACAGAATGATGCTAAAAAGGAATTTCTCCCCAAGGATATTGTTTTTATTAAATGTGTCTGTCTTGTAAATACATATTTCTCTAGCTATACTCTCCTTTCTGGCTTACCCATTTGCACTTGTCAGTCCAACATAGAGATGCAAAGGATGTTTAGGAGGAGCAAAGTTTTAAAAAAAAGACAAGCCCATTTTCCTCCCAGAATAAGGTTTTCTTGAGAAGAGAGCTGTGTTGGAAATTGGCCACTAGTCAACATGTAGTTACAAGATGGATATGCGTATTAACTTCTATCAGGTTTAATATTTCTTATCTAATGTATCTGATACACAATTTCATATGAGGAAGATGTGCACATATATATATATTTATAATTATTTAGTTTATGTGCTGCCTATAATTATTAATGATAAAGGTACTGTATTTGTATTGTTCCCCCTTCCTTTTGTTTGTACAGCCCATGAAGAATGCCATACAAATAGTTTTAGTCAAAATGGATTGGTTTGAGGGATCAAATAATGTTCATACATCTCTTTTACACCCAAATAACTGAACATTTCTGTTCTTTCTGTTTTTTATTTTATTTTATTTTGGTCTGTTTCACTGATAAACAGCTCTCACTCCTATGACATTTCTCTTAATATGTTGCTGAAGTCTAATATTTCTAATCCTGCTCTCTGCAATAGCAGATGACAAATCTCTTGCATAACAGATTTTCAGTAATTTTAAGATGGCTATGCTCCCTTAATCCTCTCTGAAGACCACTTGCCATCCATAGCTTTGCTCTGGATATAGTCCCATTTCTCAATGTCCTTCTTAAAATTGAGGTCTAGAGACACAGTACTCCTAATGTGTCCTGACAGAACAGATCAGAAATATTAGCTAGACATTATGCAAGCCTATGATAACTTGATTAGCAATGTAATAGTTCAATGAAGCCATATTGCACTGTTGTCTTGCATTTAGTTTGTGATTCACTCAGATATGGTTCTTTTCACATGTTTTGCTTCCAAGTGAGGTGTCATTCATTGAGTACTCAGGAATTTGACTTCAGTGCAAGACTTTACATTTATCTCCAATGAATTACACCTTGTTAGTTTCAGCCCAGTGTTCTAGTCTATGAAGTACTTTTTAAATCTGGATCCTACCTTCTGTAGTATTGGCTAACCATCCTAGCTTTGTGTCACCAACAAGAATAGAATCTTTATTATGGTCATAGACCAGCACATGTGTCACCAACAAATCTCACCCCAATGTGCACCAACTGCAAGAGGGATTGCTGTGGTTATATAGAAAGAATAAAACACAGGAAATGGAAGTATGCAGGCACAACTTATCTGCCATCCTAAAAACTAAGAAAACAGTATAAGCAAGTTGCTAACAGTCGTATTTACTCCCCTGATCCATTCCCAGTCACTGGTCTGTTCATAACCTTGAACTGCTAGCTACAGGCATTACAGGCATACCTCAGTTAACAAAACCTCTCAGAGTGAACCTATTTCTTACACCTGCCCAGCCCCCTTTTCTTCCTCATCCTTTGGCTGGAAGCTTTTTAGCAGCTTAAGCATTGAGAGGATGTTGGAGGAGGTCTAGAGAAAAACAGTTTGGTGTCAGATTGCTGCAGCCTATGTGTAGTAAGCAATGCAAAAAAATAAGGTTTAGATGGGAAAGAACAGGATTCTACTCTAGCTAATCCTACGGTTTGTGAACATTTAGAAAGCAATTCCATACTCACAAAAAGTCAACATGGGTTTCTGAGAAACAAGTCATGCCAGACTAATCTGATCTCCTTTTTGATTAAATTACTTGGTAGACAAAGGGAATGCTGTAGATATAGCATATCTTGATTTCATTAAGGCCTTTGACAATGTCCCCCATGATATTCTTGCAAACAAGCTAGCAAAATGTGGGCTAGACAATACAACTGTTAGGTGGATTTGTAACTGAAAGACCAGTCAAACCCATAGGGGCACAAAATTGGCTCTTCTTCATGCTATTTTAGGCTGCATCAATAGAGGTATAGTGTCTAGATCAAGGGAAGTAATAGGGCCACTCTATTCTGCTTTGGTCAGGCCCCACCTGGAATATTGTGTCCAGTTCTGGGCACCACAATTCAAAAAGGATGTAGACAAACTGTAGACAAAGGAGGACGACTAAAATGGTGAAGGGTCTGGAAACCATGCCCTATGAGGAACAACTTAGGGAGCTGGGTATGTTTAGTCTGGAGAAGAGAAGGTTAAGAGGTGATATGACAGTCCTGTTTAAATATTTGAAGGGATGTCATATTGAGGAGGGAGCAAACTTGCTTTCTGCTGCTCCAGAGAATAGGACCCAGAACAATGGATGCAAGCTACAGGAAAAGAGATTCCACCTCAACATTAGGAGGAACTTCCTGACAGTTAGAGCTGTTTGACAGTGGAACACACTTTCTGGGAGTGTGGTGGAGTCTCCGTCTTTGGAAGTCTTTAAGCAGAGGTTGGATGGTCATCTGTCAGGGATGCTTTGATTGTGAGTTCCTGCATGGCAGGGGGTTAGACTGGATGGCCCTTGTGGTCTCTTCTAACTCTATGATTGCATGATTATATGGTTGCAGTGTATACCTGTCTACAATAGACAGTATAGTTTCATTTCTCCTGGAATGCTCAAGAGCAGCAGGAACAAGCCAAGATACATCCCTGCAGGCAATCAGTGGCCAGGGAGACAGAAATGCACCTGCAAGCTGCCAGTGAAACCCCTTTGGAAGGAGTTACATTGGATATGTCCTTCTCCAAGGTTCAAAAAAGTAGATACACAGGTGGAAATGTATGTCTGTGTATGTCACTAACAGGATGCCAGCCTTCTGTGAAACACAATTTGCTATTCCATCTTAAGATGGCCCAGGGAGAAGCTTGATAATGATTCTCAGCTCAGTGGCAAAGATTACATCCTAATTCTCATGTGTTATGTTCTTCCTCTTCCCTCTCTCTCTGCTTTTTTCATCTTCCTTGGAAACCAAGTAAACTAAGTGGCTGGCCATATATAGTGCAGAAAGAATGCTGCGCTTGATGATCCTTTTATATGATTGGATACTACTCTTCATATGCCTTCTTGATGATGACTCTTCTTCCAAAACTGCTACTAGGCAGGGCTTTTTTTTTTTAAAATTATTGATATCCACACCAGACATAATAATAAAACATACGTAACAAAACATAAAAGACAAAGTACATCAAACATCAAAGAATATCAAATACTTTAAAAACATAATATCTAAACAAAAAATGACTTCCTTTCTAGTAGTTCATACCTTTAAGGTAATCTAATTGTCTAAACTCTTCGCTAAAAATAATTGTTCAATTGGGCAGGGCTTGCCCTGATGGAGTGGAACAGATTAATTTTGATTTCATGAGCAATAGTCAAATGAGAAGAGAAACAGGAGAATTAAAAACAGGAATGGGATGGCAAAAATAATGCCTGCCCAGATGGAGTAAGAAATGTGCTTTGTTAACATCCATAGGCCCTTATCACACAAGCAAAATCCCATTCAGAAATGGGATTTAAACTAGATTTAAATTTTAAAAACCCCACAAATGTGGGAAGTGTACCACACGACATTCCTGCAAACGTGAAATAACACAAAAATAAACCAAAGGTAAAACGGAGAAAAACGGCAGCTTTTCACTTTCGGAATTTCCCTGCATGTTGTTTCAGGGAAAAGATGTTATGCTGGAGAGGATCTTTTTTGCAGGCAGGCTCCTCCTCCTTCTGGCCATGTGGAAATAGACAGATTTTCAAAGTTTGGGAAATTTAAAGTCCATTTGTATCTCAACAGGGACCCCTCTTTTGCAATCCAATATGTTTCCATTCCAGTGAGGTCACAGGCCTCTTTGTAGGCAGAGGACAATGGATTCCTCAAGAAGTTTCCATGTTTTTGTATCATTATTATTATTATTATTATTATTATTAACCTTTATTTATGAAGCGCTGTAAATTTACACAGCGCTGTACATACAATCAGGAGCATTTTGGTGATGTAGAGGTAAAACATGCAAATTTAATCCAAATTTAAGAAGACAAAGTGGATATGGATGAAACTGGTTGCTAGTTGGACAGATATCATGTCTCTATTCCAGCAAATAGACATATCTGGGACTTTTGTCACCCTCCTAAAGACAGCCATGCAGCTCCAAGGCAGTTGTGAAGCTACAACTAATCACAGAATACCATACTGTTTCAATATGGCCTAAATTATGCACCTATTAAGGGTGTGGCTCTTACAGGCTGCAGCTTCTTGACATTTGACACTTGACTGAGCATGGACAGCTCTAATACAGCAAGTAAAATGGAAAGGATTTTGTTGTTGTTGTTGTTAATGGAATTATATTATTTTCCCCAGTGATACTAGCTCTACTATGCCCTTGAGGGACAACATCTGCTACTTCCTAGTTACCAGATTTATGTCATCTTTACTCCCTCAGCAATATCCTTGACATAAATGATGCAGCCATTTGTAAGTGTTTTTCCAATCTTTCCCCCTCAGGTTCCTAAACATCAGAATGTACTGTCTTTATACCGTTCTGCTATCTCAGTGGCATCAACATCATGGAAGCTTGGTCCTCCCCCCACCCCACCCCCAATAATTGTGTCTTTTGAAGTAACAAGCTCATTTTCAGTTCATTATCTGGTTTAAAATAAGGACAGGATGTCAAGGCAGACTGTTTTCTTTTGTATTGGTAAGAAGTTCTGTTTTCTCAAGCATAAGGTACAACATATAGTTTGGACAATCCTCATGGTTACTTCATCTGCATAAAGTGAAAAGTGCCTTTTTATATAATCTGAATGATGATGATCAGGTGACTTATTGGGTCACAGAGTATCTTGAGAAGATCTTGGGTGTCAAATAAAAGTGCTCGCCATCAGGAAACACCTAGAGCAGAGATGCTTTTGAGTAAAGGGCCAGGCAGTGCCCTCAAGATAGTTTGGACTACAGCTATGACAAAAATCACCCAAAATGATAAATAGTCAGGGACTGTGAAAGTTTGAGTCCAAAAGATCAAAAGCCAATTGGGATCTAGATATATACTCCAATATTGAGTCCAGGGTTCAAAATGGAATCTGAAAATGAGCTTAGTGACAAAGAAAAGAAAACCAAGAGAGGATAATTTGTGTTACCATATCCCTAAACTGCAGAGTATGAAGTCTTTCACCCAGACCTGAAGAAAATTGCAAGTGATAGGTGGGCCCATGACTCTGACCAGCATTTCCACACAGCAGGGAAGGAAATGCTGCCACGATTTCCACTGGCTTACTTAACCAAACAGAAAGAAAGCCAAACAGAAGTAATTGGTGACTATCAGTCTCTATATTTGGCACTTTCTTGACTTGGAGCACAATCTTTACGCACCAAGTTTAGCCAACTCAAGCTATGCTAAATCTAAACACATTTCAGTTCAGTTATTTTTGTGTGCCAAGTCATTTCCAACTTATGGTGACCCTAAGTTGAACCTATCACAGGGTTTTCTGTGGCTGAGAGTGTGTGACTCACCTAAGGTCGCACAGTGAGTTTCTATGGATGAGTGGACAACTGAACCTTGGTTTCCAGTGTCATAGTCCAATGCTCAACTACACTACACTGGCTCCCCTTAAAGTCTAGGGAGAGTGGAATGACTTAGGACTACCTTGGCTATATCTTAATGTTATTCCAGTATAGTGGCTACATCCCTGAACTGGGGAGGCTT
>NC_056526.1:98250448-98287674 GCF_019175285.1 Sceloporus undulatus
GGATCTGCCAAAACTAAGGGTCTCCTTCATTCTGCCACCTTTTCAGTTGTGCCAACAAACACCTCTGTTGGCTCATCTATATGATCCACCATCAGAAGGGGATTGTGCCAGCATAAGGGCAAATTTAGCTAGCAGTATACATTTTTTCTTATCCCCAAGTACCCACATCTAGTGCAACTTTGAGCTCAGTTACCTCTGTCACTATCCACAGCTTTCAAATATTAATGTCCATAGTTTAAGACAATGGAGTACACAATTTAAGACTTAACCCAGGCCAGAATTTAAAACAATGGTTGTCTCAGAAGAGAACAGCTAAAATTAATTTAGGAATTAGCAACAGCAGCAATATATAAACCTTTTCTTTCTAGTACTACTCTATTTATTTATTTTGAGACAGTATATGCCACATTATCTGCTATGGTTCACATAGCACCCAATAGAGATTGCTAGTTAATTTATTTAATTTAAAGCATATTAGCCCTGTTCTTCAGCCAAAAAGTCTCTCAGAGTGGCTCAAATACAATCAAGAAGACAGTCCCTGCCCACAGCCTTATCATTTAAAAGCCACAATGCGACAGGAATAAAGGAGATGGGAAATGGAAGAGGGGAAAAACAAACTCAAGACAGTAATTCTTGAAGATAAATAAATAGTTCTTGAAATGTCCAGCCAGTATGAAAACAGTTCCTGGATGGAAGGAAATGTAAGGACCTTTTTTATCCCCCAGCTGCTCTTCTCATCTTCTTCTGCCTCATGTAATGGCTTCTACTGGTTACAGTTGAGGGAGGGGTCCAGTGGAGCTGCCCTTTAAGCAAAGCTGTTGGAATGGCCTTTTCCCTCATCTCCCTCTGCTCCAGCCAGATTTTTAAAAATCCAGTGCCAAATTAGACATTATAAAGTAAGGAGTAGGGCAATAATGTCTAGCTTCTGTGACAAGCCATGAGGAACAAAGCCTAGATCGTTGGAGCCATATAGCACCTAACCAAGAGATAGCACGGTGTAGTAGTTGGACTAGAACTCTGTGAAACCAGAGTTCAAATTCTCACTCAGCATGGAAACACCCTGGGCACTTTCTCAGCCCTTGGAAGGCAGTTGCAAACTTCCTCTTGATAAATTTTGCTGAGCAAATCTTATGAAAGGGTTGCCATACATTGGAGTAGGCTACCTGCATCTCCACAGTATGATCTAATTTTTCTTGACTATTTTTTAAATTAGTACTTTTGTAAGTACTTTTACTACAGCTCACCTGGATGGGAAATAGCTCAGTAGGAAATTCTAAGGGACCAATCAAGGATCTTGGATCATGTTAGAGTGAGTCCTCTAGGTAAAGCTGATTTGGGCTCGGCAGGGGAGAAGTGAGCGGGAAGAGCCAGTGTAGTAATATAGATTTTGCTGCCTATAGAAGCCTGGTCATATTATTTTGTCAAAGACATTTATTTAAAATGGGGTTGGGTTGGATTCATCATGAACAGATACATCACTACTGAATACCAGGGAATTGTTGGAATTCATTGGTTTGAATCTGAAAACATTTTCTGTGGTGAAGTCACAGAAATGTAAGAGTTGACATATTTGTTTATGGTTCCTTCTCGTCTCAATTCTGGGCTTGTGAGAGGCTTGCTTTTATTTCAGTATGGTCTTTGTTTTTAATGCTTCAGCCATTCTTGAAGAGAAAAGTCATAGAATCCTAGATTTGGAAGAGACCTCAAGGGCCATCCAATCCAACCCCCTGCTATGCAGGAAGCACCCTCATCAGATGGACATCCAGCCTCTCTTTAAAGACCTTCAAAGAAGGAGACTCCACCACTCTCTGAGGGAGTGTGTTCCACTGTAAAACAGCTCTTACTGTCACAAAGTTCCAAAGAATCTCTTTTCCTGTAGTTCCATGTCCTAGTCTCTGGAGCAGCAGAAAACAAGCTTGCTCCATCCTCAATTATATCCTTTCAAATACTTAAACAGGGTCATAATATCACTTCTTAACCTCTTCTCCAGGTTAAACATACCTAGCTTCCTAAGACTCTCTTCATAAGCCATGGTTTCCAGACCCTTCACCAATTTGGTTGCCCTCTTCTGTACAGCAATTGCTGTTGGTCATTTCAATTTGGTAATAGTAGTGACTGCTCACTGTGATTGATGGGACAGAGATTTAAAAAAGAGCTAATGGTAGCTGCTTGATTCAAGGTAATAGCTGGAATATGGGGTGGAGGTGTGGTATGAATATCGCTAGGATCATTGAGCCAACAGGTTTGTGGTCTAGCAGAACTAATTTCAGCAGCAAATAACATTGAAGCAGTAACTTGACAAAAATCCTGGGTCTAAAGCAATATCCAATCTACATAGCACCCAGTTTTCTCCTCCAAAAGAAACTCACTGCATAGAAAGACAAACTGAGCCCAAAAGACAAGTAATTCCTTGACTGCAACCATAACTGTAGGGTAAAATAGTGGATATCAGAATAACATGACAAATCACTTCTTTAAACTCTAATTTTTCTATTTAAACAGAAATCCATTTCATACAATGGCAGACTTGGGCAAGATTTAAAAAACTGAAAGAAAAAAAAAGATAAAAAGGGTAAGGGGTGTGAGATAGGTAGCTCCCAGTAATCATCCAATCTCATTATGACTTCTGCCCTCACCCCCAGTTTATGAGGTAAAAATAAATTTAAAAATTATTAGTACATATCACCCCTAGTTGACCTTTGATAGCAACTTGATATTATAAGGGACGTTTGGTCATGTAACCACCAGAGGTGTCCCAGTATGAGGTCTGGCAGACTTGGCTTAGGAGTGCTACCTCACATAAATAGGATAGGTCTTTTTGAGGCTGGAACCTACATAATTCCTTCTCACGGGTGTATGATAGAGGGCAATGCACTGGGTACTTGCCAAAAGATTTGGAAGTGTGCTGTTTAAATGACGTATGCATCCTAAGAGTCTGGAAGCTGCACCAAAGCCATGCTCCAGTCTTAAGGGCTGGAGCGCAGCTTTGGCACAGCTTCTGGCCTCTTAAGATACATGTGTCATTTAAACAGCATACCTCCAAAGTGATCCAAAGCAGCTTTATTTTGGCCTGTCTGTTCAGGCTTCCCTTGATAGAACAGACCAAAGTATCTTGGATGGGAAACACATAGAGGAGTTTGCTGGGGAGGAGGAAGTCATTTCACATACAACAGAAGTAGATGGTTGGAGGAATGTTGGGAAACCGGGGTTCATTCTGTGAGCTTTCAGCTACAGAATCAATTTGAATCTCTCTATGTTATCAGAGATGATGAAGAAGAGCAGCATGGACAGACTTCAGGAACAGAGCAGGGGACCTGGGAAATACAACCAAAGGGAACAGCCAGTGCTAAGCCTCAGAGGAGGCGTGTAGTGGATATAGGGGACTGTTTGCTGAGGGGTACCGAAGCAGTGGTTTGTGGGCCTGACAAGATGTCCCAGGAGGTGTGTTGTCTCCCTGGAGCAAAGATCCGTGATGTGACAGAGAGGCTGACAAGACTTGTTAAGGCTACTGACTGTCACCCCTTTCTTTTGGTTTATGTGGGAATCAATGATACTGCAAGGCACAGCCTTCAGAATATCATAAGGGATTAAGAGGCTCTGGGTAGGAAGCTGAAAGAGATGGATGCGCAGGTTGTCATCTCATATCTTCTCCCAGTTGAAGGGCATGGTCCAGGAAGAGAGAAGAAAATAGCAGATGTAAACAACTGACTCCGTAAATGGTGTCGCCAAGAACAGTATGGATTCTTGGATCATGGGCTGCGGGTCCATGAGGAGGGACTTTTGGCAAGGGATGGGTTGCATCTCACACCAGTTGGCAAAAATGTTTTTGCCAATAGTCTCGAAAATTTGATCAGGAGGGCTTTAAACTGAGTTATATGGGGGAGGGAGACAAACTTCTAAGGGGGGGTATATTTTGCATTTATATAGTATATATTTGCCTTTTAATTATGTGATGAATATACTTTTTATATATTTGTAAAAATGTAATAAAAAAAGAAAAGAAAACAAAGCATTATTTTTTGTAATGTATGAAATTGGTGTAGTTTTGGGTTGAGGCCTATCCTCAACCCAGTAGCGATTATGTCTGCATGTGAGAAAAGACTAGATGCCTCCTGTGGCAAGTACCCCGTAAGTTGCAGAGGGATGTTTGAGGCTGAGTATATTGGTGAGTGTCCAATGGCATTATTATGGCAAATGGGAGCCCTTCTGAAACAACCTTTCCAAGTTCACTACTCCCAGCTGGGATGGGAACACCTAGATTCTGTCAGGCATTGCTTAGCATCCTTAAGAGCTGACTGGCATCAAGAAGATCAGTGTCATTCAGGAGGGCTGATTCCAGTCTTCAAGCCAGAGTGGGGTTACTCAAATATGATTCACATCAAAAAGCCCTCGGGGGGGGGGGTCTTTGTTAAGTGTGTGTGTGTGTGTTGATTTTCACTGGGATGCACAGCATGTGGAACAGGCAGACGTTCTACCCTTTCTTCCCTCCTGCAGCCTTAACTGTTTTTCCCATCTCTAGAAAAATAGCTCCCAATTCTGTCAATGGAGATATTTGTTTTTCTGAACAAAGGGCAGTACAGGGTGTTTTGTTTTGTAACTCTGGCAGAGGAGAAATGTTCAACCTCCATTTCTCATATGATGAAGTTCCAATGAAAACTGGGGCCTGGTATCTGCTATTAAGAAATTAAGAAAATTAAGATAAATATTTGATGTGATCTGTATTAATGTGTTTATATCTGGCATATAGCATCAATGAATGGGAAACTGACAATATAGTTCAATGTAGATCAAAATGTTGCCTTGATTTAAGTTCACCATCTTATCTTTCTGAAAGAAAATAAGTATGTTGTCCAGGTCTGATATTCTGATATAGGGTCATATAAAAGAGTAAAAGTTCCTGTCAGCCCTCAGTGAATGGTCGCATTTCATCTCACCATGTGCAGCTTTCTTTTTCTAGTCCATTTCTCTAAGATTCACAGTAATAAGGTTATTTGGAATTTATTCATTAATTTTTTAATTTTTATTTCATTTCTATGCCAGGAAGGGACCCCAAGGTGGCTCACAGATACAAATGTGTAAAATCTTTTCAATAAAATTTTTAAAACAGTTAAAATAATCTAGCTCTGGCGGGGAAATTATTCTTTTCTGTTTAGAAAACAGAACAAAAATTTAGAAATTAAAACAGAAATATTTTCTTAGAGATAAATACTTTAGAACTGATTCCCTTCTCTCTTTTGGAAGTGAGGTAGTTTTGACTGACAACAACCCACCAACAGCTCAATGAGAACTCTTTCCCAGCCAGTTAATGGGTGATCCTTTAATTCAGTATTGAACTTGGGTCTCTCTGCAAGGTATGTGCTTATCATCCAATCCCCATCATGCATTGTGGAAGGGAGCCAGAAGGAAGCAGGGAAGCTCAGCTTCACTGCCGGATTTCTCACTTCTACTACACTTTAAAGCTGGAGGACACCAGTTAGGTCAAAATGTAGCATAGGTTTCTTTTATTCAGGCTGGTCACAGCATATCTTTAGCATGAAGTCCTCAACCTTTTCAGAATTTCCAAATGAAAATGAGAAAATAACAATTAAAAATAAAGAGATACAAGCCTTACCATGGGCTTGTATATAGACAGATATATTACCAGATCTTGCTCTCATCACTAAACGCAAGAAGATATATTATTGACAGAAATGGCTAAAGTGATGTAGCCCTTGTGCTCCATTATCATTACGTACAAAATCAATATCAGTACAATCCAAGTCTAGACACATAAATGTCAAAGTATTTAACAAGAAGCAGTTAGAACAAATGGCAGGGATGGGGGTGGCTGGGAGAAGAACCCACTTAAATCACAATTGAGGTAGTCTGATAGCTCTTGAAGTAGCTTAGTAGATTTTATGTAAGATAAAAAAAACTGTTTAACTAAGCATGTAGAAGAAAGCCTGAGGGCTTTTGGCGAAGAACAATATCAGAGAGGGAAGAATATCAGAGAACGCTTACAGAGTTCTTTATTGTGCCTGTCAGCTTGAAAAAGTTGTCTATTTTGTCAAAAGCAAAGAGACTCTTTAATCTAACTAATTTCCTCTTTCTCTTAAAGGTTTCAGGTTACCTAATCAAATTACTAAATATGGGGAACAAGATATTCATCTTACTTTGGGAGAGCTGATGTTACATCACTTTCTTTAACCATGGTCTTGATTGGTTCTGTTTGGCTTTATGGGGGAAAAACCTTTCTGTGTAATGTTAGATGACGCAATGAAGCAATGAAAATGGACATCTGGAACAGAGTTATTAGTCAAGAACCTGATCACCTCCCTACTAACCAAGTGAATAAAGATAAATTAAACATAATCATGATTTTTAGGGCTTGATTATGAACATTAATTTATCTAACTTCCTGAATACACCTAGTTCCGCAACTAATTTCAACTGTAGAGTACAGTTAGAGTACAATTATTCAATCAGTGGGATATATTAAGTGAATACTTACATAACATCCATTGTTTCAGTGGGTCTATTCTAGTTGGGTCTAACAGTTGGATCCCACAAAACAAAACATAAATAAAAATACTATTTTTTAAAAAAGAACTTCAGTTTAGAGATAATTGTTTAGGCACATTTTTCAATCAGGACATCTTCTACTTAGATAATGTCTGGAAATGTAGACACTTATCTAAGCCACAATCACAGAGTAGTGTTGGAGGAAAGCTCAGGAAACTTGGGCTCAATTCTCTATCAAACCATGAAACTGATTGGGTGCATTTGGGCCAGTCACCTCTCTCAACCAGACTTTCCTCATAGAGTGGCTAAAGGGATGAAAGTGGGAAGAAGGAAACCTAGATTAGCTTGAGCCCATTGGAAGAAAGATAGAATAGAAATGTAACAAACATAATACAGTAACTCTGTCTTTCAGTCTGTGTGTAATATTATCTAAGAACAATTTAGAGTTATCCTTTTCTTGATTTTTGAGAAACTCAAAAAATATTTTGAAAGCTTGAGATAACCATGAGCCGCGGAGGAGGTGATAGCCTTTATTGTCCATCTCTCACATCCATACATAGTGATTGGGAGTACGATGGCCTGGACGATTCTTTTGTGCTTGGTTGTATATCTTTACGGGGGCTTTTCTAGCTGACAATTTTGCTATGGAATGATGAGATGGCAACTCTTTCATAGTTGCCATTTCCATTTCTAATCTTCTTATTTCTTGAGTGCAGTTACCATTCTAGTCAATATTTGATTCTAAGTATGGGAATTCTTTAACTATTTCAATTTCTCAATTGTCTTGCTGTTACCTCACAAAACTACAAATCCCAGGATTCTGTAGCCATGGCATTTAAAGTGGTGTAAAAATGTATTATTCCTACAGTGGCACCCAAAGCTGTCAGAAGCCACAGATATATGCAGATTTGGATGAATCCATTTGACCCTCCCAATATTTTTTTTTAAATTAAAAGCCATTTTAACTTGGCAGTGGAATGGAAGCACCGTTAAGTCCCAATTGGTCCTCCAAGGGGAGGGCTTTACACAACTAAGGCACCAGTGAGGATAAAGCCTTCTTCCACATCCTGACACAGTGTATTATTGCCACTGGTGGGACACAGAAAGGGACACACCCAGCAGATCTCTGTTCAGAGGCAAGTATATAGAAGAAAGGTACATCTTCAAATAAAGAGATCTTACACTGTTGAAGGTTTTAAAATTTGACAACACTTTGAATTCAAACTGGAAGCTTACTGGCTCTCAGTGCAAGTCTTCTTATATGGTTTCTACAAACTATTCCAGTCAGTAGTATGTAGCCACTCCATTTTGCACTAGCTGCAGCTTCTTGGTCTTCTTCAAGGGCATCTCGACATGGAGCTCATTACCGTAGTCTAATCTGAAGGTTACCAGTGCCTGAATTATAATGGTTAAATTATCTCTGTCCATGAAAGGTGGTAGCTGGTGCTCCAATCAAAGATGGTCCCAAGCATTTCAAGCCACAGAATCTACTTGGACCTCCAGCGACAGAGGTAGATCTAGGGGTACTCCCATGCTACACACTTGCTATTTCAATGGGAGTGCAATTACATCCAATTTCTGGACCTCTGAACAACCAACCCACACAGCTACCAGTTTACTTAACCCCTAAATTCTTAATGACCTCATCCAAAGGTTTCGTGTAGACATTAAACAGCATGAGGGATACAATAGAACTCTGTGGCATCTCACAATTTACTAGCCATGGAGATGAGCAGGAATCCTCCAGTGCTATTCTCTGAAGCCATCCCTGTAGATTGCAGCAGAATCAGTATTAACACAATACCTCCTACTCACATCCCACAGAAATGGTCCACTAAGATGTTATGATCAATGGTATCAAAAGCTGCTGAGAGATCCAGGCTGATACATGGTAGCACTCCCCCTTCATTCACCTGGAATAGGTAATCTCTCCAGCCATCCACAGCTGTTTCTGTTCTGCACTCTCAGACTGAAATTGGTCAGATAATGGGTTTTGTTTATGAACATCTGAAACTGCCTAGCCTCCACACATTCAAGCCCATTGTCCCAAAGGGAGATACCACTGATAGGATGATAATTCTCACATATCTCTGGGTCCACAAAGTCATCTTCAGGACAGTGTACCCTTGGTATCTGCTGGGGTTTGGTTCCAGGATCACCATGGATACCAAAATCCATGGATGCTCAAGTCCTATTCAATACAATGGCACTGTGAAATGGTGCTTCTTATATAAAACATCAAAATCAAGGTTTGCCTTTTGGAATTTATATCTTTTTGGAATATTTTCAACCCATGGATGGTTGAATCCATAGATAAAGAATCCATAGACATGGAGGGCTGGCTGTACTTTGGCAGCCCACACATCCCTCTTATAAAGAGAGGCATTTACTGCTCCTTGCACTCTCCCAGTCGATCAGTGTCTGATTGATCATATCAACCACATTGAGCAAAGTTCCATTTTACATGTGGCAGGGCAAACTGATTCAATAAAACTGACCAGGTGGCACACTGACTGGAAACACTCCCAACTCTGCAGTAAAGGCGGCATAAATTATAGTGTCTAGTAAACGTCTCACAGTATATAAACAAGAGTTTCACTCCTAGATTTTCTGTATCTAATCCCAGCAGGTTCCTCACCACTTGGAATAACACTGGGTAGAATGTCGAGGATGAGTTGGGATATGCAAAGAAATACATTTTTGTTGACTTCATTGGTACATAATAGGCACAAGAAAGAGCCCTCCCTAATCTTCTAATTAACTTCATGACCTATTCCACCGGTACTCTAGCTGTTGTCAAGTCTATTTTATTATCTATAGATCTGTAAACCAATGTGAATTATGGACTCCATGGAGCTGTATTATGCACTTGGCCTTCCTATCTCATCATTCCATAGCAAAATTGTCAGCTGGAAAATTCCCTAGAGCATTCAAGAATCCTTTGGATTCCAAAAGTCCCCAAACCACCTTTATCAGTCCCCCAGCTTGCAAGGAGGATCTGCTACTGTGAAACCAAACATCATAAAGAGATGAGCTAACCAAGACAAGGAGGTTACTGGACCTCCCTCTCCCAATCATTCTCTGTCTGCCCAACAGCAAAAAAACAGGTTCAGAGTTCAAGCACTGCCTCAGAATGATGATTGTCATAGTAGCTTTGAAGTCCCAAGCAGGCACCGTTAAGATGGTCTCAGTATGGATACAGAAATATGATAGCCCTGTTTAAATATTTGAAGGGATGTCATATTGAGGAGGGAGCAACCTTCTTTTCTGCTGCTCCAGAGAACAGAACAATGGATGCAAATGGCAGGAAAAGAGATTCCACCTCAACTTTAAGAGGAACTTCCTGACAGTAAGGGCTGTTCGACAGTGGAACACGCTCCCTCAGAGTGTAGTGGAGTCTCCTTCCTTGGAGGTGTTTAAACAGAGGCTGGATGGAGATCTGTCGGGGATGCTTTGATTGAGAGTTCCTGCATGGCAGGGGGTTGGACTGGATGGCCCTTGTGGTCTCTTCCAACTCTATGATTCTATACATGACTGCAGCTCCCCTTCCCCTTTCCTCCAAGTTGATGCTGCACTGGATACCTGGGTAGACAAAAGTGGGAGAGCTCTACTCTATCCAATTCATTTACTTGGCGATGCCCATCAGATCAGCCTGTTCATCTACAACCAAGTCATGGTTCATAGTTGATTTACTGTGGACAGACTAGGAATCTGATATTACTTCCTTCAAGGGAGAACATATAATTTATTTATAACTGTTCTGCTTTTGAAGACATCATCAAGGTAAGAAAAAGTCTTCTACACTGGAACTCACTGTCTTCATCCCCAGGCCTGTTACAGCCATGTAGTGATTTGGAGAGTGGGGAGCTAAGGAACATATGATAGCAGGCACAAGATGATGCAGGTCTGGTTTCTCCAGAGATTCTGGAGGATAATGTGCCATCATGTGATGGCTATCAGAACATAGTTGGATGGTCTTTGGGACCACTACATGTGGATGTTGGGAGTAGGGGAAAAAATGAATGTCAGGGGCTGAGAATAGTGACCCAGGATTATTTGAAGATTCAGGAAGAAAAAATAAAATAAAAAGAAGCTTCTTGTCAGAGTTTCCCCAAGCCTTTGGATATTCTGTCCATCTGCATGAATGACCCAACCTTGAGCAGACCAGAAGGTAGGCTAAAGGGGCAAGACAGATCTTGCAGGATGGGAGAAGACAACAGTTTTACTGAGGAATAAGATTTTTTTTGTGGTCTAGAGCCCATGAAAGGGGATAACATGATGTCTTTACAGTACTACAAACATTTTTATCAAAACATAACACCTCTAAACCTGTAAAAAAATGTATTTCTGCACCAAATATCCTAGAGTTCTGTAAATATCCATAGTACTTCTCCTTGTCCATAGCTTTTTAGGCATGATAAATATTTTAAACTACACTACTACATGTTAATAGTTCTTCTCCTAAGGCCATCCATTATGCTTTATTGTGATCTTTAAAGCTAATTTAACACTTTCAGTCATATACTGTACTACAGACTTCCTTTTCAGATGAAATGATTGGAACATTTAAAAACTACTAATTAGTAATTAAATAAAGGGAGTAATAATTTTTCAAAATCTTCTATTTGTTTGTGCATACCACATGCACTATACATTGAGCTTATCTGATAACTTTCATAGAATAAGTGCTAGTTTAAATTATTTGCATTTGACCTTTAAGCTACTATTAAAATGTTAAACCAATTTATGTTGTTAAAATGTATTGGACAAAATACATGACAATCATTCTTATAGAATGTGAAGCTGTTTTGATGATCTTTAAAGATAGTGGATGGTATTTATGATAACAGCTCAGAGCACCTTTATATCACAGCTGTGGTGAGGCTTAATGTGGCAGCAACTGTCAGAACAGATCAATACATGCTTTTCAGGCAGCTTTTGGGGCTGTAATCCAGTCCCTGCAAGAAGTGACCTCATGAGCAGCCTAAGCTCTCTTGTTCTTGTTCTGTTTGATTAATTGAGGAATATCCAGATGCACTAAAATGACAAAGCAGGACAAAAGCTAATAACCAAAGAAAAACAATGTTGCTGACGGTGTCTAGTTTAGCCTTCTAGACCCTCTTTTCACTCTATTATTTTGGCATTATCTCTCTACTAGAAGTAGTTTTCTAGGGATGAAATGAAACAATTATGTTCGTAGAAAAAAATCAGTCGAAGTAGTCTGTTAACATACTGGTGACAAAAGATGCTTTGCAATAAGGCTGTGTGAGTTATGATTTTTACTAGGAATTAGGAATGCTTAACAGAATCCACCTCTGCTGGATTCCTTGCTGGGTTCCGCTTCACCAGAAATGTTTATAAGAGCAGAACCAATCAGTATCAGAATCCACAGCTGCAAAATCATTCTGTTTTATTGGGAGTGGGGTGGGGGGAGAAACAGCCCACAGAATAGTTTACCTCTTGACACAAGATCATTGCTTTTTATTTTATTTTATTTCATTTAAAAAAAAATTCCAGTTATGCTTCAGTACAATTAATGTTTTTAAAAGGACAGCAAACCAGAGTTCCATTTAACCACACTCTTTAATCCCACCTTCCGAAGTGTCTTATCCAGTTCAAAATATCAATACCTGGGATGTAATTTGTTATCCACACATTTCAATCCTAGTCCTGAAGGAAGTTTTTTTAAAACAAAAAAACAAAAAAACAATCTCAGGGATTTTAAGAACTGAAATATCAGGAAAAAATGTACAAGATTTCATTGTGACCCCTCTGCATACTTTTAAGGATTTATTTGTGTATCTGGACACAAACAAGTTTGAAATAATTGGCATAAATATTCCACTGGTTCAGCAGAGGCTCTTGTACTTGCACATAATTACTGCATAATAAGATGTGAATATATATTTTCCTAATTCATTAGTCTTGGTAGCCAAGATCCTGAAATGTCAGACATAGCTATGATGGGTGTTATTCCCCCCCCCCCCCCCCCTGGCCCCCACCCAAAATCTACCACTTAAATCAGGCAGCACCCCAAGAGTTCCCAAGGAGCTGCAGTTTGGGGTGCTGAGAAATGACTGCAGCACTCTTTCTGTTGTGATGTGCATTGAGATGGAAAGCTAAAGTTCTACTATAGTTGCTTCTTTCGGTGCCCCCCATGAGCTGGAGACCACTGCAGGTGCCATTTCCTGGCATAGTCAGTCATAAACAACTGTAAACATGAATCTCAAAAGGTACAAGATCTTAAGTCCAGCTTACAGTCTCACAAATATTGAACAGGATGCTAACTACTTTATTGTTGTTTTTATTTGAATGGCACACTCTATGCCACTGTGGATGAAGCTTAAGGCACCATGACATCACAAGGGTAATCTATCACCCTTGTAACATCACCATGGCTTGTCTCTTTTGGCATCATAAGGGATAATCCTTAGGTCTCAGGCCCCTCCCTGGGGAGAGGGTTAGGCTGGAAAGGCACAAGGGGTGAGCAGTGGGTTGGGGGGAGGCCACTGCTACCTCCCTGGACAGGCCCCCCCCCACATTGGATAGGAGGGAGACAAGGTGGTGGTGAGGGTAGTGGAAGGTTGAGGGCACCCCTTGTGGCTTTGTCACTGGCTTGGTTCTTTGCAGAGAGAGTCAGGCTAGGAGCATGGGGGCAGAGTAAATTTCTGCAGCCCCCTGCACAAGGTGTCACCAAGCCTGGTGATGCCACTGCTGGGACCATGTTGCTCCAGACCCGCCGGCTCTAACAGTGATTATGACTGTATGCTCCCAAGCCAAGCTGCCAGTGCCCTTCTTAAAATTTAATACTGTAGCATGATGGGAAGATTCCTAGAAGCCCTAATGGTGTTTTCAAATTTCTAGATTGCTTCCAAATTTCCAAAGCAACCTGTAGAGCTATAGCACCATAATTCAATAGATCACTCTGGAATTTTTATCATAAGTGCTTCTGAGAGGTTTTATAGATCTCTATTAAGACATTTTTTTGAGGGGGGGATAACTTTGATTTAAAAATTACCTACTGTATCAAAAATCAGTTTTAGGGGTGGCCTCTCCAGTGAGTAACACTGCACCCTTTTCTTCATTGGGGAATGAAATGTACAACCTTGTAGTAGTGGAGGGTTGATAATGGCATTTGGGAGCTGCTGTTACCAAAGGTAACTAATTACAAGTAATATATTACTTTGTGTTTTGGGCCCTTTCACATTACACAGCCATGGTACTCTGATTCCACTTTTAAGGCATTCTAGATTTGCGGTTTAGGATTCTTTATTTGGAATTCTCAGGAAGGTAATGCTGGTGGGGAGGCTGAGGTCTGCGCACTCAGATATGGTTGCAACTCATTCATCTCTCATGTACTGGTTTGGCACTATAGGTAAGACAGGTAAATAATGTGATCAACAGAATTCTAGAAACAAACTCAAAGTTTACAGATTGTCCCATGTATTAGTTTGAAGTGTGCTCAGTTAATACCCAATGTGGAACATGTAGAGGAAAATATGCAGGCAATATGGGAACTACATAGAGGAAAATGTAGATCCTGCTATTCTTCTCCCTTGGAGCACTACAGATGTTATAAACAAATGCTATCAGTGTTAATTATGGGACAGATAGGTTGCATATATTAGTAGTCCCCACAATTGTTTTGAAGTAAGAGAAAAATTCAGGAACATCACAACATCCAAGATTTTTAAAATTATGACTTCAGCAAGTATTTTCTCCTTAAAAATGGGAAATATCTAGGTTTAACTTTTTTTCCTCTTTTCTTAAAGAGAAAATAATATGGTCTGGTATTCAAATCAGTGTAGCTGAGGGGAAAGAGTAAAAATAATGCCATGAAAAGAACTGCATATCCTTATTGACACTTGCTGCATTAATTTAGATAAAGAAGCAAAACTTGCTGGTGTGGCATGTCATGATGGTCATTGTATAACATTCACAGCCATAATAATAAAACAAATAAAGAGCAGCATCCCAGAAAATGGATAATTCATATATACATAAAAGACCAAACCACCAACGCTCAAACCAATGTGTGTATTCAGTATAGAAGTCAGTGTGGCATAGTGGTTTGAGCTTTGGGCTATGACTCTGGAGACCAAGGTTCCAGTCCTTGTTTGGCCATGGAAATCCACTGGGTAACCTTGGGAAAGTCGCACACTCTCAGCCTCAGAAAACCAACCTTGTGATAGGTTTACCTTATGGTTGTCATAAGTCAGAAATTATGTGAAGGCACACATCATCAACAATAGAGTCAGTGTAGTCAATTTACCAGAAAATATCACATGCAAAAGAACAGAGAAAAGACAAAACAAAGACAGACTAGAATGTGCAATCTTCTGGCTCTGGTGTTTCATGTTTTCACTCTCTTACTGGGTTTCTTCACATTTTACCTTTATAATATGACATTTAATTGCCATAAAGGCATTCATAAAGATGCCATCATTAATTTACAGTTGCTGGCTAATAATAATAATAATAATAATAATAATAATCTGAACAGTTAAACTGAGGTGAAAAAAGATACCCAGGTCTAATAGTCTTTTCAGGGTTTTTCATGCACACTAATTAATTCAAGTATCACTGTCTCACAAATATCACTTTATCTTACAAATGATGTTGAATTTACAACTTCTTGGTTCTTCCAACATGAGACACAACTGCATTTTGCAACAGAAGTGGGGAACCTTTTTCCTCTGAAAGACAAAAAGTCAGTTGGAGGGCTCGTTCTCATTATGATAAGCTCTGAATCTTGATTTGATCTATATGCCCCTAATTCCCACTGGAAATTGAATAAAGCAGAGCAAACACAAAAAGCCCAGGTTATTTTGCTAGCAATTTTTTAGAGGTTCTTTTGGGAAAAATTGATTCTGACGCAATCCCTAACAGTGGGAACACCAGATCAGAATTGATACTTTCTAAGGGGAGGGACAAATGGCAGAGGGGTGTGTGTGTCCCATCCCTTCCCAGAGATGTCACACACACTCCCCAGTGCTGCCTTTTGTTTTGTTTTGTTTTTTAATATAGAACTAATCGCAAAAGCAATAGCAACTACTTGGAAGGAGAGACCCCTGGCCCTGATTCCTCCGAAGCAGGCCTCTGTTTGCCCTGCTGCCGCCTGGCTCCTTGTGCCACTGCCATGTGCCCTGCCTGGCTCCCTATGCTGCTGTCGACCGCAATGATTGACAGATGAGCGGCGCAAATGGGGACAACTTTCGGGGCAAAATAAAGTGATTTTGCTTACAGTAAAAAAAAAGACCTACTTTATAATGGGAACGGGGGACCTTTTGAATTCTATTATCAACATGGAGCAGAGCCGGATAGGGATCTGAACTATACTGTAAGTGAGCATGACCCGGAAGACTGCAGCAACTCAACAGAAAGAACTGGATCTGGCAGCGGATGGAGCCAGAGTCTGGTGGTAGCCCAATATCATAGTTCCCCCTCCTGTTCTCTCCCTACCACCCCACATGAAATTAGGCTTAGGGCTGTTTGTGACTCATAGGGCATTGGTTCATAATCCACATTATAGGATCCATTTTCTTCCAACGGTCTGTAGAATCTGGAAAACTCAGTGCATCTGATTTCATGAGGAGAAAGGTGGCAACAGCTCTTAAACTATACTGTACCGCTCTCAGCTAACAATATATTTATAGCTGAAGTCATTAATGTTTCTGAATACAATGTAGCTGGCTAAAGACACTCTAATATTTATAGCTGAGAGCAGCCAAAATGGAGATTCTGCTCTTTCACAATTAGGCGACTAAGGACACAAAATGTGAGCAGCACACATTATTGCATTGTGCTTTGAGGCAGTAAAGTGCAAGCATGCATAGAATATGCAGCTGATCATTCCCATGACAGGCTACTGACTGGGGATTGGTGGGGAAGGTGTGCCAAGTCTGCCTTTTCTGCCCGGCCTCACTGGGATTATCGCTTATTTTATGTGATTCAGGCAATGAGCCATGTAAGCAACCATGTATTGTATGTAGACAACTTCTTAACAAATAATTTGTTTTTACTAGGAACATCCTCTGATGGTTTGGTATATTCATGCAGGCAAGTCATCTGTTTTATTAGCTGACATTATTGAAGTGGAAATGCACCACTTTAAAATGGTTCTGTGTGTTTTGTTTTGTTTTTTTGTTGTTTTTTTTTTTAAATCTCTGGATTTTCTGGAGCATAAGAGATATATCATTATAAATTTAGCCTTTTGTTACAATGATATAATGAATTAGCAATAAGCAAGCTAGATATTAATAAGTATGGTATTTATTTGGAATAATTTTGATTATTTATCCTAAGAAAATGTAAAACACTTATGATTTTGATATTATAGAAATGATGACAAAAGTCATTAATATAGCATACGTGACACGAGGTTTGTCTTAGTTTCCAGACAGTACAAATTGCATGAGTGGGTGAATTTATTAGCTAGATAAAATAAGTGGATGTGTGAGCCCTAAGAGCCATCAAGAACAAAATAACATTACTTTGGGATGGTTTTATTTTAAGCCAGTGTCATTGTTTTTCTTTCTAATTATTCATGTATGCCTGAGGTCATCACTGATGCTCAACAGCCTCTCTCATACAGTATGTGTATGATTGGTACTGGGAACAGAGGTGATCCAATCCGCTAAAAACCTTCAGTCAAGGGAAATAATTGTCAATGTACATGAAGAGAGGGAGCCAAAATTGAAATGGTTCTTTGGGATGTCACCCTTACTCAAGTGAAGACTCCAACCCTGAGCAGATGCTCATTTTGTATAACCATGACAGCATAGAGGGGGAGAAGCATGGCATACCCAATGTCTCCTGTACACAGGGTTGCACTCAAGGATGTGTAGTCTACAAATTTATTATTTCTGTCCACAGTTTTTGTAGGGCACTGGGTGGATAGATGATGCCCCTGTGAAAGAACAGACCCCCCGCATAAAAGAAAGGGTGCACTGTACAATATTTTTGTTGTTCCATTGTCTGTGTAGATATAGAGATTGTCTAGTTTGCTGACTGTAGAAAATGCAACATATAATTGTCCATGTGAGAAGCAATCTGTATCTAGATCTAAATCACACAATTCTAAAGATTGGCCCTGAGCTTTGTTGCAATGGGCAATTGAATATTTAGTACAGCGTGTGTTCGGTGAAGAACATGTGGTGCTGTTTTTTAAAAAACCTATTTTTACCTGTCACAGGTCTGACATCCATATAATAGTAAGTATGTGTATATAAAAAAACATGCTTGTATTCAAATGGAACATTGTGTCAAAATTTCAAAGCAATCGGTGAAGAACATTGGGAGATTTAAGATTTTGAACAAATGAACATTTACATTTTTATTTATATAGATTTATTTATTTTTGTTCATTTCCTTTTTACATCACCTTTCTCCTAGAAAGGGACCAGACCCAACGCAGCTCACAAATAAAACCAATTTTTAAAAAATTACAATAAAATTTTAAAGGATAATTTAAATCAACTTACTAAAAAAAGTATAAAGTTCCATAAACATTTTTTAAAAGCCCACTTTTTTATGTTGGACACCTTTATTTCTTTTTTTAAAAAAAACTGATGGAAGAATTGTAAGGGAAAAAATCCCAAACCTTCTTGAACCACTGAGAGAAGGAACTAGACTTCTGAGGAAGTGAAGGAAGACAATGAAAAGATAAGGGTGCTTAATACTGGTGGCGCAGTGGATGCCTGTACTGCAGCCACTCACTCACAAAAACCAGAAGGTTGTGAGTTCAATCCCAGCCAGGGGCTCAGGGTTGACTCAGACTGGCATCCTTCCCAGGTTGCTAAAATGAGTACCCAGCTTGATTGGGGTAATTATCTTACAGTTGTAAACCGCCTAGAGACTGGTCAATGTGGTATGAAGCTGTATATAAATGAGGTGCTATAGATGCTATTGCTATATTCTTTCAGAACTGATTGCAGACTATTATTGCTTATTAATACAAAGGACTAGAAAGGTTACTACCTGAAAAAGTGGATCTTGCAACAAACTTTTGCAACATGGAGATTTTCTCTTTTGGATTTCAACCACTCTATTCCATTTCATTTCCCCTTTGTTTGTTTGTTTGTTTGTTTGATAACCACAGGACAGATTCCTCTCTGGGGCCAGACCAACAGGCAAGATAATGTTACATGTAAGTGCTGCTGCTAATCCTGAGAAACGGAAAAGAGCTCTGCATAGCAGTAGTCCTTTACTCACCTCTGTTATCCAGCAGCTAAAACCTGTACATGGAACATCTTCTGTCCTCTGAGGTTTCATTTAAGCAGGGATGAGACCACAAGTAGGGGTGGGGCAAGAATATGAAATAGATACCTCTGTAAGCATCTCTGCTCAAATAGTGTTGAAGGAATTGAGATGGGTACAGGTCATTCAGAACTGATCCCCATGTTGATACTGCTTGCATCACAAACCAAAGGCTGGCTTTCATCTGGTTCCCTTCCCTAAGACCTCAAACTGGATAGCACAACAGAATGAGGAGGGCAAGCTTTGTAGAGCTATGCCTAGAAATTACTGTTGTGTTGCAGAAACCTACCTGGAAGGAGATGTTCGCATAAATTAGGTCCCCAGAAGATGGTTACATTTTGTCCCCTGCAGCCATCTCCTTCTTCTAGTGGGTCGGTGTGGTGTAAAGGTTTGAGCTCTGGACTATGACTCTGGAAACCAGGGTATCAGTCCCCATTCAGCCATGAAGACCCACTGGATGGCATGTCCCATTCTCTAGCCTCAGAGGAAGGCAAAGGTACCCCCCAGCAAATCATGAAATCCAAGATCTCCTCTTAATAGTTTCACCTTAAAGCCACCATAATTGTTTCAAATCCTACTCAATAGAACTTAATATTATCTGCAAAAGAAGTACAGAGACACAGCGTCCTTTTCTTAGTATTTACCTGACATCAAGTTCTGTTAGATTCTCAGTACTGAGATACATCTGTTCATGATTCCATTTTTCACCCTGCTCTATGCCTGGCAAGCTCTGAAACAGTTTAGGACTGGTAGACAATTAAGTATCTACTCATTAATACCTCACCAGAACAGTATCATGACCTGCTGTAGTTGAGCTGAACAAATTAGCTTATTCTTTTTAAATGGTTGCAGTGCTAAAGTCCCACTGGGAGAGAGAGTTGTCTTAACATAAGGATAGTCAGCATTTATTATATACTACTTTTGCTGTAGTTTTTGATGAGCTGGTTGATCTTCTTTGATGTGTATGTCATTGCCAAGTTAATTTTTCTCCTTTGAGAGTTATTAAACACAAATGCTTACCTCCTTGAATAGTGCTTCAGTTTCTACATTATGTCAAATATGCTGTATTTCAAGCGCAGAAAATACTCTGGGAGATACCCCATCCTAGTGATACAGTAATGTGATGACTTTTAATGATGTTAAGGTCAGGCTTCCAGGGGAACAGGGTACAGGAAGTTACAAGAGAGTAGATTTCGATTGAACATTAGAAGGAACTTCTTAACAGTAAGAGCAGTTTGGCAATGGAACCAACTGGTGGTGACATGTCTTCTTCTCTGGATGGGACCAAATAGACCACCCCTAAGGAGCCTCTTTCAGTGTCAGACTGGGGCCACAGCAACTACATGCCGCAGCCCCAATCTGGTATTTCTGTGGCACAAAAAGGAGCCACAAAAAGTGGAAAGGGCACCCTAGCTGTGGCGGTGCCTTTTCGCTGCTTCTTCAATGCAGTGCGTGTAAGCATCTGATCAGGCGGATGGCATGGGGGCAGCATCTAGGTGGCCAGCGTGCGGATGCCATACCTCCACACTGCCTGCTCTTTTTGTCAGTCTGTTGAGGCTCAATGTCGTCAAAAAGAGGCTGGTCAGACACCTGCTGGGGATACATTATCTGGAAAGCTTGCACTGAGCAGTGGGTTGGACTCAGTGGCCCATGAGGCTCCTTCCAACTCTATGATTCTAATGTAACACACCCACCCTTGAAGGAGTAACTACATCAGAGTGGATCAGTATGAATAGGATCCATAACTAGAATACCCACCCAATTGTTTATTGAGTCTCACAAGAAAAGAAGAGAGGTAGTATGAAAATGCTGCTCCGAAGAATGAGTAGGGTTGGAATTGCAGGCAGGAAACAATAGGGTTGGCCTATGGTATCCTGCCATCTGTATGGGCCCTAAGTAGATCATTAAACACTATGGATCTTTTAGCATGGTCCATAATTTTTCATGATACAAACAGTCAAAGGCTTTGCAATAATCTAAAAAGCATTTTCTGATTTTTCTCTAGGAATTTTTTTTAGTGTGCTCCATTAGATAACATATCTTTGTAAAATGTGATCTCATGTTCCTTCCTTTTCTAAGTACAACTTGGACATTTTGCATTTCTCACTCATATATGGTAAAAGTCTTTGTGATTTGTGTTTGTGTGGGAGATGAGTGCAGTTGTCTAATGGTTGCTGCAATCCTCAGTGTTCTCCTTTCTCAGGGACTGGAATACATATTTAACATTTCTATTGTTTTGTTTTCCATATTTGTTGAAAAATTTTCTTGGTATTCTAATGGATCCCTTATGCGTAAGTTGAAACAATTCTATTGATATACTATTTGTTCCTGGTGATTTATTTATCCCATGTAATTTGATAGCAGCTTCCACTTTCTAAAATTGTAGGTTCTTCATCAAACGATTCTCCTTTGACAGAATCTGTAATTCTTTCATCTTTTTTGTATATTTATTCAGTATATTTACTTTCGTTGTCTCTTAATTTTGTCCTCATCATATAATGTGTTTTCCTGTTCGTCATTCAGCATTACAACATTTGAGTTAAATGTTGGGCCCAAACAGACAGGCCAAAATAAAGCTGCTTCGGGTCATTTTGGAGGCATGCTGTTTAAATGACGCATGCGTCCTAAGAGTCTGGAAGCTGCGCCAAAGCTTCTGGACTCTTAAGATGTGTGTGTCATTTAAACAGCATACCTCCTAAGTGACCCGAAGCAGCTTTATTTTGTCCTGTCTGTTCAGGCCCATAGTTTCTCAGGTTTGTGGAAGAAATGTCATGTTGTATATTTTTTGTTGTCATCTGTTTCTGTGCTCTCATTATTACAATGCTTCTTTTTGTCCCCACATTCACTGAACAGTTGTATTCAGGTTTCTGGCCCTGTTTCTATCACCTTTTACTTTTGTTCCATGTCTGACTGTAACCATTTGAAGAGTTTCTCTTACAGGGTTTCCTCTGTTAATGAAGCCTTTGGCAAAGAAGCGCCTTTTTACATAAGTCTGTTTAACACCAGCCCAAACCTATTTTCTTCCTTATCTTCTGTTTAGGTGGGGGTCATTTTAGCAGTTCTGGCATTGGAAAGATAGTGAAGGAGGGCTACAGAAACACAGACTTTCACCGCCAGGATGCTGCGAGTGTCTAGAGTGAGCAATGCAGTAGAGCTTGAGCTGGGAAAAAGGAAGATTCTACTATAGTCAATCTGATTGTAGCCATGAGTACCTATTTACAACAGGCAAGGTAAACAGCAGCTGCCCCCAGGATCCCTTACTGGGCATGCATGAACAGCAACATAGGCAGAAAAGGAAAGTGTAGAAAAGCCTGCTTTGCCAAGTAAGTTTTTTAAAGCATACATCTAGTTTGGCAACTGAACTGGAAATCATAATAAAAGTGGAGGCTGGTGATATAAAAGGTCATTCTTGGTCACATATTGGAAAAAACCTTCAGATGATTTCTAGAAGGTTCAAAATGCTTTTGTTTACCTATATAATGCTTACCTGATCCAATTGTTTCATTCTATGCATGTATAGAAGTTTGCTGAAACATACTGACCTAGTTTCCTTTTTTTTAAGGAGCAGGAACTAATCCCTGTTTTTTCCTAAGTTAGTTATGCCTCTGGTACCAAATTTTCTGTTAAAGAATACATGTCCAGGAACACATCTACTTAGGGGCTTTACAGACCTCCTCTAAGGGCTGGCCTGCAACCACCCCTTTTAGAGCCAAATCAGGGCCACAGCAACCGCATGTTGTGGCCCCAATCTTACCTTTCTGTGACGCAACAAGAAGCTGCAAAAAGCAACTCCTTTCTGCACTGTGGAAAGGGTACTGTGGTTTTTCAGGACTCCTTTGACACTGCATAATGTAGATGCAGCACCAGAGGAGTGCTATGCCTGGGGGTGGAGTTGAGGCATGCGTCGTGTAGATGCCATGTCCAGACTCTGCCCCCAGGCCAGCCAAAGATGCCAGTCTGTACAACTTGTTAATTAACAGGGGTATACAGCGCACCCGTGCCATATGTGGCTTTAACCTTACGTGAATGGTGCGCATGTTGCATGCATGAGCGCTCCCGCATTAAAACAAATGGGATTTGAGTATACGTGTTTTTCCCCATATGCAGGTGGTGGTTGGGTCTGGAATGGATCCTCCGCATATGGGGAGGGCCCATTGTACCAGTATTTATTTTCTTTTTGCCTAGAGGCAGAGTCTTTTTACATTCTTCCCTGATAATGTCCCTGATTTCAGTTCACAGTTCTTCTGGTTCATGGTCTAGTAGTGCAAATCTGTTCTTTACTGGTCTTTAAATTCTACAGGGATGTTCTTTAGATTGTACTATGGTCCTAAGATTAATTTAATCTTCTTCCTTATACTAATTTATGATTTTTGGTTTGTGCCACAATCTACACCTTATCCCTTTTTTTACAGAAAGAATGGAATTTCTGCATCTTCTGTTTCCATTTATATTGTGAATTTGAATCCTATATTGGCCATCTAGCAATGTCCATATAGGTAGACATCTGTTTGATTATGAATAACATGTTTATAATGAATAAACTGTTGGCTTCACAAAATTCAATGAGTCATTTTCCTGAATAATTTCTTCATCCTAAACAAACCCTTCAATAATGTCTGGTTCTAAAGTGGACCCTTGTTATACACTGGGGTTTGGTTCCATGATCCCCCGTGGATAACAGAATCTGTGTATCCTCAAGTCCCATTAAAAATAAAAAATGGAAAATCAAGGGTTCATATTTGAAGTTTATACTTTTTTTGAACATTTTCAAACTGTGTATGCTTGAATCCATGTATAAAAAAATCCATGTATAAGAAGGGCCAACTGTACTTTATTTTCACGTTTCAATTCCAATCACCTATGATGATAAAAAGTTCTGGTTTTGTATGTAATAGTTTTCTTTCTAGTTGCCTCCATAAAATGTTTCAATTTTGTAAGTGTTTATTTCATTGGCATTGCTCCCGCAATAGATGCAGGATGTAACTTTAAGAAGGCGGATCTTATCACTTTTCCCCAGCGCTGGGGAATAACTTGGGAGTACTCATCAGTAGTGATAACTACTTGAAATCAAGGTCCCTTCCAAACTGCACAGTTATAGCACTTTCACTGCAACCTGCAGAATTGAGGGATTTGTGGTTTGGTGAGGCACTAGCACACTCTGGCTGAGCATTTTGAAACCTCATGAAACTATGAATTGCAGGATCCTTTAGGATGGTGCTATAACAGTTAAAGTCATACCAAACTACTGTAATTGTGTCGTGTGACAGAGACTTCTTTCCAGTTGATGGTTCTTCAATGGTTTGATCAGAGGGGTTTATTCTGGAAAAGAGATATCATGGCTTCCTAGACAGTCCCCCTTTTCCAGACAGATTCTAAACCCAACCAGCAATTTCCACATAAAACTTTTTCACACACACAATTGCACACACCTTTGCACAGCATCATGCAGACTGAAGTAAACAGCAGTCTGTGGATATTGTCCTAGAATCAGAGCTAGAAAATTCTGTTGTTTTTCCTCACTTTGAAATAACCATGCTTAAAATTCTTTAATTTAAAACCATGAAATGAAAAAAAGATCTTGGTAGTAATATGTTTTTAAGAAGCTTCTTTAATTTATCTGTAATACTAGAGATGAGAGCAAAATCTATTATGTTGGAGTGAATTGTTGCTTTTTTCAACATTTTAAAGTATAACATAAAAAGAACACATTACTTGAGATGAATACATAAACCCTGAGAATCAGTGCCAATGGTTTAAAATCCATGCAGTTTATTTGCTGATCGCATACTAGTATTCCAATCATTTGTTTTCAACAAATCATAGAAAGGCCATGTTCTAGAAGAGTTTATTCCAGATGTTTCATCAGCATCTGTGGCTGGCATGTTCAAAGATGCCAGCCACAGATGCTGATGAAACATCTGGAATAAACTCTTCTAGAATATGGCCACATCGCCCGAAAAACCCACAAAAAACTATGGATGCCAACCATGAAAGCCTTCGACTTCAAATCGTAGAAAGTTGTACATTTTTGCACAGAGGTTTTTTCCACAGTGATAATCATATGTGTGGAATCTAGAACTAATTTTTATAAACAGATAACCTGGCCATGTATAGGATGTGCACCTATGAAGGAAATTTCTTCCAGTTTCCCTCAGTGCACTCTTTTTTTTAGCCACACTTATAGTTATTTACCCTACAGAGAGAAACCACCTTCCTCCAGGGCCATCCCCTGATTCTTCCCTTCCAACAGCAGATGTTGGTGGGAAGTAAAAGCAACAACAACTAATGATAGCTCTCTCAAGTCTACTTTGGTTAGTTCCCATTCGCAAGTATTAGTCTTCAGAACACACAAAAAATGTTTCCTGTTTTTATGGGGGGATGGGGAAGGGTGGAATAGTTTTATTACATTTGGTTGGTACCATTTTTGTTAACTGTGATATCCCAGCAAATGCTTCTGCTTAATTGTGCCATATCTTCTGAACTTCAAATCATTAGTTCCCAGTACATGATATATTATTACTGCAGCAGCTATGCCTAAATTGTACTCAAACTATCTTGAAATTTATAACTTCTAATGGACCATTTTAAAACATGTTGATTTCATTAATTTTGTAGGAAGATGCCATCCTTTTAAAATTGTTTATTAAAAAAAGGTTAAACACTTGAGCCAGTTTGGATGGTTTTTATTACAGTCCTATGGGTTTCTGATTGCTGCATATAAATGAAAGCATATTTGTTCACAGAAGATTTATACATGACACACCATTGTCTTTGCTCCATCCATCATAAATGATTACAAATTCTCCACCTTGGATCAATTTCTGTTTGCCAATTCAAAAGGAAATAGATATGCCTGAGGTGCTATAAACTTTCATTCTGCATATGGATATTATTACAAGTTTACTGAATTCCCTCAGCAGTTTTTTGCCTTTTTTCCATGTGCATGTAGTCACACACGTAATACTGAAAGCAATATAAATCCAAATGTGTATATCTAATTAGAATTAAGATTAAGCTTTCCTAATAAAGCAAATATTTGTCACAATGACTACGAATTTCTACTTTTAACCATGTATTCTAGTTTTACTGAACTATTTGCAATAGATACATTATTTCTTTTCTTTTTTCTAATGTGAATTAGGTGGAACAATTCAGAAACTAGAGTTCCAGTACTTACTTGTCAGTGAACCATACTGAACTCTGTGGGATTTTCTTCTGAGGTCCAAAACACACTGCAGAAATAATCCAGTTTGAGACTGCTTTAACAGCCCTGCTTCAGTGCTAGGGAATCCTGGGAGTTTTCAGAATTTCCTGACATTGGGCAGTTAAAACGGTTTCAAACTGGATTATTTCTGCAGTGTATTTTGGACCTCAGTGCACACTTTTGACTGGTGGAACTCAACATGGAAAGGGATGTCAAGGAGGAGTCATTGTTTAAGTTCAGTGGCTACAATATTTTTGTTGCATACCAAAAGGGAGTCTTTAATATTCAGTGATGACAGAGCTCAGGAACTTTGCTTTTTCACACGATGAGGAGAAGGGGGATGGTGAAAATGGTGGTGATAAAGATGAGACTTCTTTGAACTATATCAAGAGTTCGGTCCAAAAGACTACAGGTCCCAAGCATCACAACATATCAAAGGCCCCACTATTATGACAGTATAGGTCCACCTCTAAGGCAACATTCTTAGGATCTCACTGTGTTCCTTGGTCAATAATGCTACCACTTTTGTGCTGCCAGAATGGATACAGCATTACCATAACTGCTACATAGATAACTGCTCTTCCATATGGTTTTATGGAGAAATACACCAACAGCGCTATGGGAGCCTGGCAAAGAAAGGAGCAATGATGATTTGTGGGTATATTTAAGTTAAATCTGATTTCTTTCCACTGGCTCTATTGTAATTGTTGCTGTTGACTTCAAAGTACTAGAAAGGCTGTGCTTTTTCTTGTGGCATTCTTTCACTTCAGTTTCTTATGCACAAGCTTTTCCATGATCTCTGCTTAGTAAATATTAATTTACCCTCAATTACTGATGACAAGTTAAAAAGAATCTTGCATTCATCAGTGCCACTGCCTTAGGACACACATTTGCCCTTCAAAGCGTTCAACCTTTCAGTGATTAAAATTAATAGTTACTCCAGGCTATAGATGAGGAAATGTGGCCAATCTTCCCTTATGCTGCATTCTTGGGGAAAAAAGCAACCCTAATAGTTGTACAAGCTCTTAATTTTCATTTAAGAGAAAGTTAAAAAATTAGACACAGTTAAAATGTGACAATTGTTCATGGTAAATTTAATCCTTATTTATTAGACACACAAATTTGCTTCATATTCCAGGAATGTAGTAGACAGGTGAAACAAGAAATTAAAAACAAGTTGGTAAAATGATTATGTTTATACAGAACAGGATTTAGAGGACAGGAAAGAAAATGGTAACTTTGTTAAACATATTTGTATGTGTGCTGGAAAGTCCTCCTCTTTTACCCTAAAAGGAAGGTACAAGCACCCTGGTCATTTCCCAGCAGGATGGACATTCAGCATCAGCATCTTCCAGGTCATGCAGCTCACCATGTAAGTAAGAGGATGGTCAGCGCTGTAGAGCAGTAGAAGCATAGAATCGTACAGTTGGAAGAGACCACTGGGGTCATCGAGTCCAACCCCTGCCATTCAGGAACTTTTAGTCAAAGCATCCCCAACAGATGGCCATCCAGCCTCTGTTTAAAAACCTCCAAAGAAGGAGACTCTACTACACTTCGAGGAAGTGTGTTCCACTGTCGGACAGCCCTTACTGTCAGGAGGTTCCTCCTAATGTTGAGGTGGAATCTCTTTTCCTGTAGCTTGCATCCATTGTTCCGGATCCTGTTCTCTGGAGCAGCAGAAAACAAGCTTGCTCCCTCCTCAGTATGACATCCCTTCAAATATTTAAACAGGGCTATCATATCACCTCTTAACCTTCTCTTCTTCAGGCTAAACATACCCAGCCCCCTACGGCGTTCCTCATAGGACATGGTAGTACTTGGATAATGGTATTTCACAGCCTGTCCTCTCCACTTAGATGGACTCCCTGCCCATTTCTGTTATATCAAAGATTTCTCCAGAACTCTAGACATCACTTTTAAGAAGCTAAGGAATGGTGAAGTCCACTCCCAGCAGCCTGTGTGTACTTGCTTAGTGTAATAGGGACCTAACTCATTGACTCAACAAGACGTCTCCTTAGTGTGTGCAGCTAGTACTACAGCACAAAAACTTTGATTAACAAAACAGTCCTTTTCTTCCTTCAAAATGCCAATATTTGTTATGAGTATCTACAATAATGGGACCAGTTTCCTGGAATCAATTGCCTTGCTTTGGTCTGCAATCTTACACATTCCCTTCAGGCAACAAGCCTAAAGGAACACAGAAGGACTTATTTGAAAATAATAATTCATTGGATTTAAGAGTTTGCTTTCTTTTCCAGCTGTATATCATGATTTCAACACCCTGAAGTATTTTGGAATCCACCAGTGTACTATGACAAAACCAGTTTATGGACACTGAAATCTACAGAAATCCAATAATCCCATTATGTTGATTGATCAATGCATAATATTGGTGTAGCTTAGTTGAGATCCTATGTGCTCTCTACTCAAGTTGGTAAGGATTTCATACAGTAGTCTCTGTGGTATTTGATACTGAATCAATTAAAAGTTTAGAATTTCTAGTAATTTTTAGCCCTGTCCAGAAAATTTTATATTTTTTCATTATCACTTCCAAAGACTCTGTCTTTCTGAATCTGGAGGGAAAGAGAAAGAGAGAGGATGAAGAGAAACCAGATGCTATGAAGTAAAAGAAATCAGCAGTCAGTCTCCATTAGGGATCTATTCCTCTTCATCTAACAGAGGCTGCATCTGCATTGCAGAATTAATATATTTTGACACAGCTTTAACTGCCATGACTCAATGCTATGGAATTCTGGGATTTATAGTTTTATAAAACCCAGGATTTCATGGCAATTAAAGCAGTGTCAAACTGCATTAATTCTTCAGTGTGTTAGCAGCCAGAGATAGAAAAATACAGTACTTAATTCATGTTTATTTCAGGATTATTTAATATTACAATGTCCTATTTTTCATGTCCTGTGAGCAGCTCTTAACACAGCATTTTGTATATTATGAATAAGATTTTCAGTGGCTAGCAGCAGAATTTTTCAACGCCAGGCACCGCTGAGCCCATATACCCCTATTAAAGTTCACTATCAACCCCTTGGAAACAGCTGCCACCATTGCCTATACTCTCTGTATGGGTCTCCTCCAGTGATATAGACTTGAATCAATTGACTCAGACTCAAATCAGACTCAAGTCACTTCAGTGATTTGACTTGGATTTGACTTGGCAATAAATGATGTACTGACTTGACTTGACTTGATTCTACTTGACTTGACTTGACTCAAGACTTGTATGTTTTTAGTGACTGACTTCCTGGCCTGATTTCACCCAGAATCAGCAAACATCTTAGGCAATGAAGTTGATGTGGGGCTTGAGGTCTGTTTAGCAGCCTGTCCCTGCTGCACATTGGAGGAGCATTCTAAGGTTTTTGAAAAGCTTTAGAAGGATCCTTTTGCCTCAAGTCTGTTGTCTAACATGCTTGCTGTTCCCCTCCGATATTTTATACACCTAACTTTGTGCATGTCTTCTTGATACAAGTCATTGAAATCCATCCCCACCACCACCACCATCACTTCTTTTTTTTAATCTTAAATTTGGCTCCCTGATTTGAGACTCAACTTGAGACTTGACTTGAAAGTATCTTACAACATTTGAGATTCAACTTGAGATGAAAGTAGGGACTAGAGACTTGAAGTAAAAGACTTGACTACATCACTGGCCTCCTCCTACAAAGCAGTGGGCTTCAGGAAGTAAACGTAAAGGTAAAGGTTTCCTCTTTGACAAGGTTGTCAAGTTGTGTCCAATTGTAGGGGGCAGTGCTCATCTCTGTTACTTAGCCAAAGAGTGAGCATTTTCAAAGACAATTCTATGATCATTTGGCCAGCATGACTGCACAGAATGCTGTTATCTTCCCACCAAAGTGGTACCTATTTATCTACTTGCACTTTTACATGCTTTCAAACTGCTAGGTTGGCAGAAACTGAGACTAGTGATGGGAGCTCACTCCATCACATGGCGCTTCAGCCATCAGTATCTTAACCACTGAGCCACCATGCCCCACTTCTTGCTCCCCTGGGCAGTGGCTTCTTTCCGAGCTTGTCTTGCCAGTTCCCAATTCACTATGGCAATAATGCATGAGAGTAGCTAGGAGCAACATGGAAATGGCCATGTTGATGCAAGGGGGGTGGGGGTGGCTACACAGCCCAAAAGGTATATGTGGAGACTGGACTTTTAGTATTTATGAAAGTAAGGACCATAAAAGTGAATTATAATGTTACAAAGGCAAACACACACATTATAATTATTGAACTGGATGGCACTCTCAGGGGCTGTACATAGAGCTCTAGGGGGTGGCATACATGCTGCGGCCTCAATGCAACACCACAACTCTGCCCCCCCTGCCAGCCTTTCAGGCCACTGTGTGCAAGGCCTTGGTTTGGAAAGCTACCTTTAAAATAATTTGTTGCCATTACTCATTATAGTGATAACAAGCAATTCATTATTACTCATAAAAATGTTTGAAGCAGAGTTTGAAAGAAATTCTTTCCAAATAAATGGCACAAGTATTGTACATTTATGATTTTAGCAATGTGTTTCTCAGAAGTAAAGTGCACTGAATGGACAAACTGAAAATGAAAATGGATAATTGCACAAATGAATGCACAAAACTGGAATAAGATGCATAAAATAAATCCATACAAATGTCACTGCAAGAAGAATGCACAAAGATTTGCAACATGATTCTGAGAAACTTAATACAATTTAAAATGAGAGACTTTCACTTTCCCCATTGGAAAAGCAATTCATTGTACTATTTGTTATTTTTTTTATTATTTAAATTTGATAAGAGAATGGAAAAAAAAACTGTAAAAGGCCTCAAAAAGAACCTTTCAAAAATAACCTTTAAAAAAATAGATAGGAAATGTGGTGCATTCAGTAAGATAATTCAACCTCATTCATTGAAATGTAGATTTATTGTGCTTCCACTATGTATTCTGTTACAGGTAGAGTTGCCATAAACAAGCCACTCAAATTGCGATATCTAATTTGAACACCATGCAGTTATCTTTTTTGTATTATTAGTTATCATTTTAATTACAAAAATTCAGCATAATAGGAGTTGCAATTTTCCAACATTATATACTGTGCTTATGTAATTGTTTTTATAGTAATTACTCTTCTGAGAGAATGAGTATAGAGTAATATTTAAAATGCTGGACTTGGATTCAAAATTCAAATCTCTCATCCCTCACTCCCCACCCCATGCTACTATTCCTTCTGCTGGTATTAATCCTTCATCTTTTCCATCTACAGTTGGCCCTCGGTATCCATGGGGGATCGTTCTGGACCCCTCATGGATACCAAAATCCGCAGATGCTCAAGCCAGTGCTGTCCCCAATAGCAGCACATGCACATGGTTGCAGTGCCATTAGGGACAGCCCCCATTGTGCAATGGTGGTGAGTGTGCATGTGCATGTGGCTGCACCACCATTGGGGACGACAGAACTTAATAGTGGTGCGGCCACATGTACGTGCTGCCATTGGAGACAACGTGGGTTTGCCATCCACGGATGCTTGGATCTGTGGATGGCAAGTCTGCGGATACTGAGGGACAAGTGTATGTAGCAGATGTATGGGTAGGAACAGCCATCAGTGGGGCTCACTGGAGGGAACTTTCTCTAGTTTTCCCTCAGAACTGCTGCTGTCCTTGATATGAATGCTTACAACCCCAATGTGGCTTGAGGTCTACAAATCTTCCTTCATGGACCCCTGCTGAGCTTTGTTCACAGTACAGGACAGATTCTGCTTTGGATATGCTTCATGAATTCACATTCCTCAGCTGTTGTGTAGTTACATGTGCAGTTAAACCATAAATTCAAACAATTATGGAAGAAATGAATCTTAGCCAATCCCCCATTCCCTACTTGCCAACGATCTGGAGGGATGGGAGATGGGGGTGGATAATGTATTGATCTGGGCTAGTGCACAATATAAAACTTCGGAGAAAAGATACGTTCAAAATGTTGCATACAATGTATAAGTGTGCCCTCTAATGAAATATTACTGTGGTTTTAAAACTTATTGTGAAAGGCAGAAGTTGCTTCTGTCAGGGGCTAGTTACTCTGTGAATGAAGGTACTGCAAAGGTGGGAAGGATTAGACTACATGGTCCTGGTAGTCCTCACCTGCATTTATACTTTCAGCATTTGAGGATTGTCTGAACTTCCTTCATCTCAGCACTTTAATCCAGTTTGACCCCACTTTAACTGCCATGGCTCAGTGCTATAGAATTCTGGGTTTGGGGAGATATTAAGCCTTCTTTGTGAGAAAGCTCTGTGTGCTCCACCAAACTACACTTCCCAGAATTCCACACCAATGAGCCATGACAATTAAAGTAGTATCAACCTGGATTAGTTCTGCAGTGCAAATAGAGCCATAATGGGAAGTCTTTATATTTGTTCTCTTTAACAATTGAGTTTATCTTCTCTTTGTGTTTCATCTTATTATCTGTCACTTTCCTACAGATGTCCCAAAATTTCCAGAAAACTGAAATATTAGAGTCATTTCCCAAACATGCAGTCAGATATAGGAAATATTTAAAATAGATAAAAATTATTTGGGTTTGACCTAACTATGACTTTGAGATACAGTTATATACAGATGATGAACACTTGAGTGGCAAAATGTACACATTAGTGTTGAAATGGAAGTTGAAGAATGTATGATAAAATGGTCTCAAAATATTGGTCATAATGTACAAATGGAGCAATGGGAGAAAATGGGTCAAAGGAGTTGCAATTGACATTAAGTTTTTGTCGTAAAGAAAACTTTTATACGATGATATATCATTGATATTTGATGTCTGAGAGTTTGTTGAAGATTTATAAAGGGACTAATATGTGTTGGAGTTTTTAGTGTTATATATTGTATATTTGTAATATGGATTTTTATGAGATGTGTTGTACTTGGTTTTATGTACTTGGTTTTATTGACTGTAAAAGACTATGATCTTTGGAAAAGCGGTATACAAATAAAATTTATTATTATTAGTAGTAGTAGTAATGCTTGGTGGAAGTGCAAACAGCAACTGGGAACTTCCTATTACATGAAGCGGACATGTGACAAAGCAATAAATATTTTAAAAAATGGAATTTTGATTCATGGAATAATTCAAGATATACTGAAGATCTTGGAAAACCCTAATTTGAAACTTCAGCTCTTTTTATTGGTGTTGTGGGACGAACAAATTGAAATTAAGTGTGGGAGAATAATACAATATGTGATTATAGCCATGGACTTTTGTTTGTGCAGAAGTGGAAGGACAAGATGATCGGAACAAAGAAAGATTAGCTATTGAAACTGCAAGATTTAGCTGAAATGGATTTTACTGCCCTTGAGTAGTTTTAAGAAAGATTGCGAAACTGCAGTTGTTTTCCTGCAGGCACAACAAGGGAAATTATCAGTGGTTATATCTGAAAACTAATAACATTAGTAAGCAATAGAAACATAAGAGATTGGTGATAGAGGAAGTTAGCTATCATACCATGTATAACCATTAGTTGAAAAGGTATAAGTCATTATCACCTTTTTCAACCCTTTTAATTTTATTTTTGTAGAGTTAGTTGTGTGTTTGTAATTTTGTGTGGATTTGTATGTTTTAATTTTTTTACATTTTGTATTTCCATTATATGTTATTTTATAGCATAGTATTTATTTTACTAAAAAAATTTAAAGAAAAGAGGAGTTCCTCTGTGGAGGAGGCTACAATAGTTGGGGCTTTTTCATTTTAAAAAAGGTCATAGAAAAAAAAGAAGGACACATAATTAAGATAAGCCCAGGATTTCTTCTGCCCCATCCCGGATTCGCCCCTTTTCACTTGCGCCCCTCACTCCGGAACCTTTTCCCCGTGAGCAAGAGCCATCACTTCTTTAACCAGCTTCAAAACTGAGTTGAAAACCATCCTGTTCAGAGAAGCGTTCCCAGGCATTGCATAATTGTGCGCTTGCTATTTGATGTTCTTTGTTGTCTGTTTTATTGAATCATTTCCTGTATTGCTATGTATTTATACGTATTATCCTACTAGAAGAGCCCTTCCCCACCACACTCCCTTGTGTCATGTCTTTTTAGATTGTAAGCCTGAGGGCAGGGAACCGTCCAATTAAAAAGATTGTATGTACAGCGCTGTGTAAATTTACAGTGCTTATAAATAAGGGTTAAAATAATAATAATAATAATAATAAAATAAGAATATGTAAAAATTATGCACATTGTGGAGAAAGTGGATAGACCCCCCCTTGTTTTTTTCTAAAAATAGTAGATCATCCTTGAAATTAATTAGCTAGGAAGAAAAATGTCTCTTAAACCTGGGCTTAAAAGTCCTGTTGTTGTTGTTGTTGTTATATAAGGTAAATCAGCTTAGAAATAAAGCATCATAATAAAGATAAAATATACAAAAACTGAACATTAAAATAGAATTATCAGTAACATTATAAAGCATTTATATGGGTATTTGTAACTAAGGCTGCATGCACACAGCAGAAATAATTCAGTTTGACACTACTTGACTGCCATGGCTCAATGCTATGGATTCTGGAAACTGAAGTTTTGAGACATGAAGCTTTCTCTGTCAAGAGCTCTGGTGCCACAACAAGCTACAATTCCCTGAATTCTATCATGTTGATCCATTGCAGTTAAGTGGTATAAAACTGGATTATTTCTGCAATGTGGATGCAGCCTGCTTTGTCATCTTTGGAATATGGTTATGAAAGCAAAATTGAACATGGTAGCTAATCTCAGGCTATCTGAATATGACTACTGGTAAACTTTCATTAATGCATATTCCTTGTGTACCAGAATGACCTAGTAAATATACTTGTGCAAAGAAAAATTAAGCCTAATCGGCTAATAAAGAGACTGTTCTGTTTTTTAAGCTACAAAATTTCTGAACTACCAAATCACTATCAAAATCAACATCTTTGGAAATGCTTGACAAATACTCAGTCTTACTAAATCAACAGTTAGTCAGATTTGAGACATGCGTAGACCTCAGAAAGTTTTTTTTATTGTTCGAGCTGCTAAAAGATCTTTTCTGGATGCGTAGTGACTGGAATTGACAAACAGTATTTTCAGACAACATTCTTGGAAATATTGTGATGTCTTCTCATCCTCAACAACTTCTGAATTCACACCCTTCAGGGTGGTTTGTACAGCCTCAAAGCTCCTAATGCAAGATCAAGCCATATTGGAAATAGCTCACAACTTGTTAGTCAGTAAGTAAATTCAGCAATCTATAGGTTTCCGCCTAATTTTCCAAATTGCTTTATGTACTGATGGTAAATGTTGCATTTCTCTTGCAAAATCTTCATTGTTAAAATCAGAGGAATTGGTGGGCTAACCCTTTGCTTTTTTTCCCTAGCTCACTTTTCAGATTGTGGGATATTTTCCAAAGGAATCAAATTTTCAGCCAACTGCTTAACAGCATTAAATGTATGGTTAATACTGCAATACATTGTAAATCAAAATATAAAACACAGATTTTATGATGTAGGCCTCATCTGGTGAATTATCTGTGTCAAGCATTCTCGCCAGATTGGCATAAAGTATTGTCCTTGTTCACCCATCTCCCTTTCAACTCATGCTGCAACTCCCACAGCAGAGTTTGATTTCTATCTCAAGATGTGACACCACTTCTTTGGCTTCATTCCAGATGGTTTTCCAGTTGTTTCGTAACTTCATCACATCTTCAAGGAGAGTTTCAACTGAATGCTGGCAAGTGAGATGCAAAAGGTTGATACTAAGTCTGTCAGACCACCTGGTTTCTGACATGCCAGTAGAAAACAACCTATGCCGTTTTTAAATGATTCCCATCATTTAGGGTTGGAATTAAAAAAGTAATAAATTGTTTGGGCTGTTCGAAAATGTTTATAGCTCTGGTATACAATCAGCTGTGTCGTTTTCACACAAATTGAGAAATATGGCAGCCACATGGGGGGACAATTACCACTGAAACATGCCCTAGTATTTTCTCTTGGGCACCACTGTACTTTTCCAACATGTTGGCACCATTGTTATATCCATCCTACAGTGTGAGCTATGATCAACAACCAGAATTCAGAAGTCAATTGAACACCACATTTCACAGGGTGAAATGATCTTCTTCTTTTTTTCAAAGGAAAATAGGTCCTGGTAACAGTCAAGAAAATACCTGAAGAGCCAACATGTTTGCTAACCTTCATAAAATTATATAATCAAAGGGGATTGTAATTTAGGATTAGGAAAGCAGCCATTAGAAATTCACAGACCCTTCCTTTGCACTCCAGTAGAGTAAAAGTAAAGGTTTCTCCTTGATGAGATTAGACTGAGGGTGTGTGTGCTCATTTACATTACTAGCTGAGGGAGCAACATTGGAAAGATGACCCGTGGTCATGTGGCCAGCACACCACACAGAACACTGTTACCTTTCCATAAAAGGGTACCATTTATCTACTTGTACTTACATGCTTTCGAAATCCTAGGTTGGCAAAAGCTGGGACATGTGATGGAGTTCACTCCATCACCTATGCTTGGGTCTCAAACTGCGATATGCCAACTGAGAGTCATCGCTGTTGGCATCTTAACTACTAAGCCACTGCATCCCTTCCCAGACCCTGCTTTCACTCTCTTCAGCAGCCCCTCCAGACAACATCATATGACATTCCCATATATTCCCAAGGCTTCTTGCACCTTTCAAACAACAAACACCCATGAAATATATATATTCTATATTCTATATTTCCTGTCACAAGACATTGTGCGATATATATTATATATATATTATATAATCAGCACACATGTTTTGTGACAGGTAGCCCTAGAATATCTGGAAGTACTGCACTGACATATATGAATTCATCTTTTAGGAATTATTGTAGCTTGCCTGTATCAATTTTAAATGTTAAATGCTAAGTGATTGATTGATGTAGATAATGTTCTTGTTTTTTTTATACAGTCATTAAAGGCTTCTCTAGAGTTCTCAGTCCCAGGGCCTGGTCTTTCAACCTCAGAGTGAAGGGATGAATCTCTGGGCAAGAGTGCACACCTTTAATCCCCCCTCCCCAAATTGTGTGCTGCTGACTGCTTTGAAGCCGGTACAGTAAACTTTCTGGTGGTTGCTTGGCCACCTCCTCCCTTTTCCACCTCTGAAAATTTCTCAATGCATGACTGCACCTGAAAGCTGAGTGGAACGGAGCAATCAGCATAGCAACCACACTCTACTATTCTGGAAACCAAGGTTCAAATCCATTCTCAGCCATGGAAACCTACTGGGTGATCTTGGGCA
>NC_056526.1:98289059-98372475 GCF_019175285.1 Sceloporus undulatus
TTTTTTTATTACAGTCATTAAAGGGCTTTCTCTAGAGTTCTCAGATCCCAGGGCCTGGTCTTTCAACCCTCAGAGTGAAGGGATGAATCTCTGGGCAAGAGTGCAACCTTTAAATCCCCCCTCCCCAAATTTGTGTGCTGCTGACTGCTTTGAAGCCGGTACAGTAAACTTTCTGGGTGGTTGCTTGGCCACCTCCTCCTCTTTTCCACCTCTGAAAATTTCTCAATGCATGACTGCACCTGAAAGCTGAGTGGAACGGAGCAATCAGCATAGCCACCACATCTCTTACTATTCTGGAAACCAAGGTTCAAATCCATTCTCAGCCATGGAAACCTACTGGGTGATCTTGGGCAATTCACTCTTTTTCATCCTCAGAGGAAGGCAAAAGCAAATCACTTCTGAACAAATATTGTCAAGAAAATCCCATGATAGGTTGCCATGGAGTAGCTGTAAACTGGAAATGACTCAAGTCACAACAGCAACAATGACAGCCCATGGTGAGCTTCAGTTTTCTTTCTTCATCTGCAAGAAAAGGGGTGGTTTATGGTAATGGTGATATAATGCTAAGAGTTGTGGGACTTCTGTTACCCCCCCCCCCCCGAGCTTTTATTTCTATTTTTATTTTCAAAAAACCCTCAAGAACATCCCCATGCTCTTTAGGCCATTTTTAAAAATAAGGAAGTAAGATGGGGATTTTACCTACCCTGAGTTTAATACTTGAAACAGGTCTAGTGGTTAAATATATTTAAATAGCAAGTACCCCCCCCCCACCAAGGCTTTTGGTATTTATTACAGACAACAGGAATGTTGACCCTGGGAGCCTCTGAAGTTGCCCACCCTTGAGGTGCATCAGAGATGCTTCTTGTGTGGGAATGATTTTCCTAACACTTGCTTCTCAGGGTTACTAGATCTCTCTGTGTATGTCAGGTATTGGAGCTCTCTTGGGGATAGTATGCTATGTCAACTAGGGCTCTTCACCTTGTGGGTGGAAAGTGATATGGTGGAGCATCCCTTTTTAATGTGTTAGTGTCTGTTATGATGAATAAGATGTCAAACTGACAGCTTTTTTAGGGCTCTGTGCCATGGTGGGCTTGCCCAGATATGGAGATAAGGCTGGTGGAGACAAATCCTTTATCATGAGACTGTAACTAGCCACAGTTACATTCAGAAGTTTTAAATGAAGAACTCTCACCACAGGCTATTTGATAAGAAAGGTATCTGTCTAGAGTGATAAAGATTTTGTCCCCCATTATCTATCTTATGTAATCAGTAATTGTGGGTGCACCTTCATTGAAGATGATCTCTCATCAAGCTGATCTGAGGTTTTTATGGTGTACCTTCATAATTTTCTGTTTTTCTCAATTTGGGTATAGCTTAGTCTCAAGAAAAACAAGTGCATTATATCCAGAGTGTTCTTTCTTCACCCTCTTTGATCTTTTTATTTTATTGTAATCAGATGAAAGCTAGCACTTTGAGATGGGGGCAGTGGCCAGGGGCCCAATGATTATCCATACATCGAATCCAAAAAGGGTGCTGGTAACATTTAGACTGTTTTATCAGTGATCAAAGCACAGGAGGTGCTGTCTAGACAGCCTAGGTGTGGACTAACAAGTGGCTTTCATTATGCTCTGGTGCCATTCCATTGTTTTGGAGTCGCTCCGGAGCTCTGCTCTTCTTCACACAAATCTGTGATTGATTTCAAGAGAGGTGCCCAAGTGCCTGTGGCCATGGGATAAAGCTTCCAGGACTCTGCTTGTTCTGACAGGGCAGAGTAACTGCCTATCACATTAGCTCAAAGTGACACATTCATTTACTTTCACCCTTCTTTGAAACAAATACTTTCAGCCACAGCAATTGCCCCTTGCAGCTTAGGTTCTTAACTTAAATTCTTATGTTCCAAAGGATAAAATCTCATGATATTATCTACTGCTCTAATTTTGGGCTTATTCTTATTTTACTTGACAGCAGTTCGGGTTTATTTTTTATGTAGCACAATGAAACAATGAGGTCTGTCCATATGTATTGATTATGCTGATATGGTATCTTTAGAATAAAATAATAGTTGGACACTTTGCTTTGTTCTGCTTCCATAACATTTAGATGACAACCATATTCTTATATAATAAATGAGACCATTGGCCAATGTACTAATTTGTTATCCTGATATTTATGCATAATCTACTATAAACAAAATCTTGGGTGTAACAGTTAAAACACATACAATTCCATTGCCATGGAAATGATAAGAATTAAGGTAATGTACTATGTTAGTAATAAAGAGTTCATATAGCATTAGACTATGCTCTGGAGACCAGACTCAGCCATAGAAACCATGGGCACATCACTCTCTCTCAGCCTCAGAGGAAGGCAAAGGCGACTCCTTCTTGTCAAAAAAACCCCATGACATATTTGCCTTAGTCATCCAGAGGACCTTTTCAGCCGCCGCTCCGAAAATATGGAATGACCTGCCAGAGGAGATCCATCAAATTACATCTCTAGAGGCCTTTTAAAAGGCGATAAAGACAGATCTCTTCCGGCGGGCCTTACCAGGCTAACCTCCAAAATGAGAATCTGAACTGCCCACCTACCCATTGCCTCTCCCAATGATCACTCTGGTAAATATTTTTCTGTGCTCCTAATTTTAGTTGCATTTCCTACGCAACTAGGTGTAATATGTGACACTGTTACTGTCATTATAATGTGATGTTTTACTTGTATTTTAGCAGAAGGAGGGAGGGTTAGGGGACTGGGATTATGTCAACACTCCTTTTGAATTTTATATTGGACTGTTGTTACCCCCCTAGATCCTCAAAAGGAAAAGGCGGGATATAAATAAATAAATAAATAAATAAATAAATAAATAATAACTACCTTTAAATCCGGATTGTGATCCTGGTTAAATGGGCATGGTTCCTACTGAATCAGATTTCAGACAGCGATTCAGAAAGGGGGCCATACTTTTTGCTCATTTTGGCCCATTTAACCCAAGCCCAAAAGACGCTGGAAAAATGCAATGTTTTTTGAGCTGGATCAATTCATCCCAAGTGGAAACCAGGGAGAAAATAGAAGACATGGAACTGTTGTTGTGTGCCTTCAAGTCGTTTCCAAGTTAGGATAATAATCTCTAGTGAGCCGTGCCTTCTCATGATGTAGCCAAAGTACAATAGTCTCAACTTGATCATCTTTGCTTCCAAGGAGTGCCCTGTTCTGATCTATTCAAGAACCCATTTGTTTGTCTTCTTGGCTGTCCATGGTATTCTAAGTACTCTTCTCCAGCACCACATTTCAAATGAGTTGATTTTCTTTCTGTCTGCTTCCTTCACTGTCCAGCTCTCACATCGTACATGGTAATTGGGAATACAATGGCCTGAACAATTCTGACTTTAGTGCTCAGTTGTATGTCTTTGCTCTTCAGTATCTTTTCCCAGTTTTTTCATAGCTGCCCTGCCCATTCCTAGTGTTCTTCTTATTGCCTGTCTGGAGTCTCCATTCTGATCAATGTTTGATCCTAGATATGAGAATTCTTTAACTATTTCAATTTCCTTGTTGTCTAGATTGAATTTGTGCATTTCTTCTGTGGTTATTATTTTTCTTTTCTTTATGTTCAGCATCATATCTGCATTTGCACATTCATCTTTGACTTTATATAATGAAAAAAGAAGACCCAAGGATCTTGATTTGTAGGTTCGCAAAACAGTCTCTTAGTGAAGGTTTGGTCAAGATGTCAGTTGTTATCTCAGTAGTTGGACAGTAGACTATCTTGATGCCAGCAACAGATGCTAGTGAAACATCAGGAATATACTCTTCTAGAACATGGCCACATAGCCCGAAAAACCCACAGAAAACTATCTTGATCATTCCTTCTTCCATCAGTTCACACAATTTATGATATTTTATTTCAGTATACATACTGCATGGCATTATTTTCTCTGTTTGAGAAAGCTTTCACATTGTCACGTTCCATTCTTATGCAGTGCATCTATCTCTTCTTGTGTAGCTTTTCACCACTGAGTTGCCTCAGCTGCAGGCATCTCTTCAGTTTCTTCTATATTTGATGGTTCACTGTTGATGATTCAAAGTTAATACAGCCAGAGATCAAACCCATATGAATATATATTAGACTCCTCCTCTCTCTTTTGCTCTTAGCTACAATTGTAAATATGGTAATATCCTATCTTTGGTCCAAAGCACACTGCAGAAATAATTCAGTTCGAGACCACTTTAATTGCCCTGGCTCAATGCTAGAGCATTCTGGGAACTGTAGTTCTGTGAGGCATTTAGCTTTCTCTGTCAGAGAGCTCTGGTGCCACAACAAACCACAATTTAATTTAATGCAACTTTAATTGGCAACAACAACTAGGAATGTTGATGAACAACATCTCGATGTTATAGAATTTCTTCAGCATAGCCAGGGGTGAGGAACAAAATCTGAAAGGCCACATAGCTCTAATCTTGCTGTTGATAATCCCAGTGAGAGCAAACCTTTTGAATCAATTGTTGAATGATGGAATCAGATAATAAATCTCATTAATTTATTGGACCACTTTGTGGGACCATCAATAGAACTTTGGCCAGAAAATTTATTGTAGCAGCTACGGTTACAATGCTAATAGGAAGATCTGCATATACAGTGGTTTGCACTGACTTGTTAGAACCAGTTGTTCAAATTGTTGAAAAATTTCAGCAGCAGCTTGATTTAAACCTTAAAATCAAGGAACACAGAAGTCCATGCATCTGAATCTGACTGGCAGAATGGAAATCAGAACATAGGTCACCAACTGCAGTCCAGTATTGCGTTGACAGGATCATCTGATGACTACTATACCATCAAAATGCACATTTCTTTGCTGGTGGAAAAATTTAGGATCCATAAGCAATATATGTCCCACCATTTGGCAAGGGGGTCAGGCAAGGCTGCATTTTATCATCCTATTTGTTTAACTTGTAAGCTAAACCTATTTTATGTAAAACAGGATTAGATTTGGGGAAAGAGGGCATGACACTTGGAGAAAGGAATATAAAAATGCAAGTCACACTCTCCCAGTCACAGAAGAAGAAGATGGCACACCTACTTCTTCTTGCCAAGAAAACAAGGGTTGCCTTAGGGTTGCCATGTCAGAAATCACTTGCAGGCACACAACAACAACAACAACAACAACAACAACAACAAGGTGACATCATGATGAAAATCAAGGAAGAAAATTCAAATGCATCAAGAAAATAAAAATAATGAACACAGTTGATTTAGGTAACCTTTAAGTAGACAAGGAAGACACTGAAATAGTTAAAGATATTCTGTATTCTGATTCATTCATTAATCAGAATGAAGACAAGTCAAGAAATTAGAAAATGACTAGGACTTGAAAGGGCAGCTATGAAGGAACTAGACAAGATTCTAAAGTGCGAAGATATATCGCTAAATACTTACGTTAGGATGGTCCATGTCATCATATTTCCAATGTGAAAGCTGGATAATGTAGAAAGCTGATAGAAAGAAAACCAATTCATTTGAAATGTGGTGCTAGAGAAGAGTTCCATAGATACCATGGACTGCTAAAAAGACAAATAAATGGGTCCTAGAGCAAATCAAATGTGTACTCTCCCTAGAAGCCAAGATGTTTTAACTGAAACTGTCATATTTTGGACATACCATGAGCAGACATGATTCATTAGGGGGGGAAATAACACTTAGAAAAGTAGTAGGAAAAGAGGAAGACTGCACTTCACACGGATAGGCTTAATCAAGGAAGCCACAGCCCTGAATCTGCTAGACCTGGGCAGGAGTGCTGATGATGAGGTGACTTGAAGATCTCCCATTCATAGGGTCACCATATGAAAGTCAGCTTGGCAAGTAATATGTGTAAAGGTTGAAGATGTTTTGTTTCTTGCTTTGATAATTTGTCAGCACTCTAGTGGTGTCATATGAGGCAGCATCTAGTTTGGTGGGGCAAGGTCTGGCATGTCTTGTGTCCCCCCTCTTTTGTAGGGGTCCCATTAAAAGGGTTTGGGATGGTGGTAGTGATGTTCTGGTACGCCACTACAGGAATAATAGATTCCATTATTGTTACTCCAAAATTTCCCTCTGGCAGTTAGGTTCAAGGAAGGTATCACTGGATAACTGGCGGATTACAGTATCTAATCCTGTCCTTGTGCCTCATCAACACTATATAGCTGGTATGAATAACGTAGTTGCCATTTTATATTGAAAGAAGATTTGAGTAAATTTGTGTCCTGGCTCACCTAGACACATGACAGTGTTATCCTTACCTCTAGAACTGAAACACAGCCTTATTCTTCCAAAAAAAAATTCTTCCATGTAGCTTCTTTTTCTGTGGAACACATTTTTCCTATGGAGCCATGGGATGATAGAGTTGGAAGTGGCCCTATAGTCCATCAAGTGTAACTCCCATCTCAGTGCAAGAAATCCAGCTAGAGCATTCCCAGCAGGGGATCCTTTTATTCTCTGCTCTTATCTGATGGTTCCAAGTGATCAAATCTATTTTAAAATACATGTGCAAATTGTGCTTTTGTGTCCCAATCTTGCTTTGAAGAATTGTTATATTAATGAAGGTCTGCTTAACTGAGTGTGTGAATCTTAATATTCAGAAAATAAAGAACAGTTATTTCCTAATGAAGTGGTACAAAATGTTTTCTCTTGCTGAGATGACAACAAGAGTGTAGCAGCTGTGATCCAAACACCACACTGGATGAACAGCAAATCCTGCAGTGCAGAATTGTTCCAGTAAATGTTAAGTGATTTGAAAAGACCTGACAGGCGAGAACAGCAAGCCCTGAAGTCATGTAAAATGCAAGAGAAATACCATTTTAAGGATGCTTCATGATGGTTTTAGAAACAGAAGATAGCAAGCCTGCTAATGAAACTTTGGCATTAATCATTTCCCAGTTTTAAAAACACATGATTCTAAGAATATGAATTTTAAGAACTCAAACAGAATTTTGTTTGGTATTTGTACCATGTCGCTTCAAAAGCCTTCCTTTTATACTAGCCTGCACTTAGTCGATAAAAGTAGAATCTGTTTTGCTTCCACTAAAGTAATTCAAAATAATCCATTCAACACATGCATATAGATATATAGATATATATATTCATCCATGACAATGTCCAATACAAGGAAGATAGTTCCTTATGCACTGTTAAAATCTAACTATTTTAACTACAACTCATATAAATCTAGCTGAGGACAATGAGACCTGCCCTGTATAACCTACAACAGTTTTGCAGCCTCAGAGAGCATCTAGGACTCTCATTCAAAAGCACTCTCTTCAATGGTAACAAATCTGTTAAGTGCAGCATTAAGGCATAAGGTTAAAAGCATTTAAATGACAAAAAGCAAGGAAGCGCAAATGTGAACAGTTCAAACCCTCAGTGACCACCATAGCAATTTTACTGCACTATGTGTCAAGAAGAGATCCATGGATCTCTACAAAATTTATAAAGAATCATGAGAATCAGAATACAAGAGTTTTCAAAGACGTAGCCTTGTTAGTCTCTTTCTGCATAGAAAGGAGGAGGAAGGGGGGAAAGGAATGTGGCATCATTTTTAAGGATTTTATCACATCAGCCTGCTGTCCCACTGGTTGCACTAATTGCATACTGGTTTGGCATAATTTATCACACTTTCCCTCACAATAGTGCTTTGGTGATCCATGATTTCGTGATCTGTTTTCTTCATTGCCAAACTCTGCCTTCTGGGCAGAAAGGTAAGAATGACCAATTGGAGTTCCCAACCACCCCCTGAAGCTGGTTGCTGTGTGAATGTGTACCCAGCAGTTCCCTTCTGGAAAGTGTTGGCCTCAGCAAGCACTGCTCCACGCCCCTACTGAAATGTCGGGCTGCTGTGTGTACATTCACACCACAACTCTGCATGATCTCAGCTGAACCAACCACTTCCCAAAGCCAGCATCTGTGTGAATGTACATGCAGCAGTCAGCTTTGTGTAGCTGTTGGCAGTGCAATCACTGCAAGGGAGAGGAGGAGAGGATCAGAATCACATCCACTCACACCATGTGACTGAATGAGAAATGGATCTGCAGCAGAAGAGATTTATTGCATAAAGACAGTAATGAAATAACAGCATGGCAGAGAGCCTGTTGACGGGTTTTGCCTGTCAATGAAAAGATGAACTATAGTAATGAATGGAATACAGGGCAGCAGGAGGATGGACACTGTGCATATATTTGTTACCAAGATGAGAACAAGAAACATATATTATTGATAATCAGTATGGGTACCCCATCCTTGCTCCTTGCACCAAATCAGTAATATCATGGGCTCTCCACATTTGCTGGGATTAGGGGCACAGGACCACTATGAAACTAGGAAAACTGAAATAAAAAGCAACACTTGCTTTACCTGAATGAACATCTCTCTAGGAATCTCTAGGTCCTCCAGCAGAACTCTATGGTCAACATCCACTGGACATTGACTATAGAATTGCACTGGATGACATATAAATTCCTAGACAAATTATTTTCTTTAGACATCCCTAGGTCATCCGGTGTGACTCTATGGTCAACTTCTAGCCGTTTCACACTGGAAGACCTAGAGCAGTGATGGTGAACCTTTTCAAGGCCGAGTGTCCAAACTGCAACCCAAAACCCACTTATTTATTGCAAAGTGCCATGTCCCTCTGGCTTTCTAGTAACAAACTCTGGCAAACTCTGCTGGTACGATGGCACATGTGCCCACAGAGAGGGCTCTGAGTGCCACCTCTGGCACACGTGCCATAGGTTCGCCATCACTGACCTAGAGATTCCTAGAGAGAATATATTAATCTAATGCACGAATAGTAAAATCTGCAAAAGTCAAAGCCAGAAATGTGAAAAGTTGACTTAATAACCAGGTTTTATCCTCGATGTTTACACACTTTTGCCCTCCCAGTGGCACTAGTCTCTGAGCTAACATGCTTAGAGGACTATCAGGCTTTTCCTCAGGTGGCCTTGGGTAGAGGTTGCTCAGGCTATCCTGTCACCAGACGTGTGAACCAAAATGCTATTGCACACAAACTGAAACTGAAGAGGGTTCCTGTTGTTTAGAAGAGGGAATTTCAGGAGGTGTTGCTTGTCATGCAACCAGATGAGAAGCAACACCTGCTGAAATTCCTTTTTCTACACTACCATTAAAAGTACAAGAGCCCTCTTAGTTTTCATAATGACAACCCTAACACTCACACTGGGCTGGAGGAGGAGGAAGAGTCACGGCTACATTATATGGCTGTAGTGGCTGCCCTACTGGCTAGAGGAGGAGGCAAAGGCACTGGGAGTGACATTTGTGGCAGTACCTCTCTCCTTCCCCTACTGGAAGAGGAAGAAAGTATGAGAGAGCTGAGGAACATACCAGTTTGGGGAAGAGTGGGCAGCTTTTTGCAGATCTGGTCCAACCAAGTTCCAACCTGAGCCATTTCCATGCTGTTCATGAAGCCTACTGAAAGATCAGTGAAGGAATTTGCAAGGACGATTTTTGCTACGGCAAACACTGATCTGTATATTACTATTTTCTTCTACACTTGTGCTGCAGCCAAACAACCAAAATGAAGACCATGAACTGCCTCAGCACCACATGGACATGCTCTGGCTCTTAGATGCCCTAACTTGCTTCCAGCCATTGTGATACAGTCTTGCAAACATGGAAGGCTAAAAATAAAGCAACAGGAAAAGAAGGGAAGCAGACAGCTGAAATGGGAAAAAATGGGCTACAAATTCTTTTCAGTTTTCCCTGTAATACTATTTTCAGTGCAAAACAATGGCACACAAACCATATGTATGTGCCTATGCATCTGTAGATTGTTTTTTGTGGGTTTTTGGGGCTATGTTCTAAAAGAGTTTATTCCTGACGTTTCACCAGCATCTGTGGCTGGTATCTTCAGAGAAAGTTGCCATAGAAGAGAGTTGGGTATATATATACTGTGAGACCCTGGGTAGGGAGGAGTGATCTCCATGTTAATCTGTGTATTGTTCTGTTGTTGATGGCCAGGCCTCAGGATGGGAGGATATGCAAAGAGGATTAGTGTCTGCTTAATTAGTGATCATTGTCTGCTGGGAAAAACCCTGACCCTGGGTGGTTTCTCATTTCCATTTGCTGAGTCCTGATATTGCTGTTTTTCAGGACTGGTAGCCAAATTTTGTTCACTCTAAGGGTTTCTTCTTTCCTGTTGAAGTTGTCTTGGTGTTTGTGGATTTCAATGGCTTCCCAGTGCATTGTGACCTGATAGTTGCTGGCATGGTCCAGAATTTCAGTGTTTTCAAACAGCATGTTATGCCCAGGATGGTTTATAATGTGTTCTGCTATTGCTGATTTTTCTGGCCATCTGGACTCTGTTTAAAGACCTCAAAAGGAGGAGACTCCACCACATTCCGAGAGAGTGTGTTCCACTGTGTGTTCCTCCTAATGTTAAGCAGACAGCTGAAATGGGACAAAATGGGCTACAAATTCTTTTCAGTTCCCCCTGTAACCTTTTCCTGGAGCTTGCATCCATTGTTCTGGGTTGTGTTCTCTGGAGCAGCAGAAAACAAGGTTGCTGCTCCTCAATATGACATCCCTTCAAATATTTAAACAGAGCTATCATATCACCTCTTAACCTTCTCTTCTCCAGGCTAAACATTCCCAGCTCCGTAAGTCGTTCCTCATAGGGCATGGTTTCCAGATACTTCACCATTTTGGTCGCCCTCCTTTGGACATGCTCCAGTTTCTCAACATCCTTTTTGAATTGTGGTGCCCAGAACTGGACACAGTATTCCAGGTGAGGCCTGGCCAAAGCAGAATACAGTGGCACTGTTACTTCCCTTGATCTAGACATTATACTTCTATTGAGGCAGCCTAAAATCACATTGGCCTTGTTAGCTGCTGCATTGCATTGTTGACTCATGTTCAACTAGTGGTCTACTTGGACTCCTAGATCCCTGTCACATGTAGTTTCATTCAGCCAGGTGTCCCCCATCCTATATCTGTGTATTTCATTTTTCCACCCTAAGTGCAGTACCTTACATTTACCCGTGTTGAATTTCATTATGTTAGCTTTGGCCCAGTTTTCTAGTCTGTTCAGGTCATTTTGGATTTTGATCCTGTCCTCTGGGGTTTTAGCTGCTCCTAATTTGGTGATATCTGCAAATTTGATAAGTATGTTCCCAATTCTGTTATCCAAGTGATTGATAAAGATGTTGAATAGCACTGGGCCCAGGACAGACCCCTGTGGGACCCCACTGGTCACTTCTCTCCAGGATGAAAAGGAGCCTATAGCCCCATACAGACAGGGCAAAATAAAGCTGCTTCAGGTCACTTTGGAGGTATGCTGTTTAAATGATGTCTGCGTACTAAGGGTCCGGAAGCTGCACCAAAGCCACAATCCAGTCCTTAAGGCAGTGATGGTGAACCTTTTATAGGCCGAGTGCCCAAATTGCAATCCAAAACCCACTTATTTATTGCAAAGTGCTGTGTCCCTCTGGCTTTCTAGTAACAAACTCTGGCAAACTCTGTGTTGGGCCTACGACACATGTGCCCACAGAGAGAGCTCTGAGTGTCACCACTGGCATGCGTGCCATAGGTTCGCCATCACTGCCTTAAGGACTTCAGCTTTGGGGCAACTTCCAGACTCTTAGTACGCATGCATCATTTAAACAGCATACCTCCAAAGTGACTCAAAGCAGCTTTATTTTGGCCTGTCTGTCTGGGGCCATTGTTGAGCACCCTTTTGGTTTGGCCAGTCAACCAATTATAAATCCATGTAACAGTTGCCTTGTCTAGGCCACATTTTACAAGCTTATTTGCAAGAATGTCATGGGGAACCTTGTCAAAGGCCTTACTGAAATCAAGATATGCTGTATCCATATCATTCCCTTCATCTGCTGAGCTGGTAATTTTATCAAAAAAGAAATCAGATTTGTTGGCATGACTTGTTTTTTTGAAACCCATGTTGACCTTTCGTGATTATGGCATTGCCTTCTAGACTCTCTATTTAATGATCTGCTCTAGAAGCTTTCCTGGTATTGACGTCAGACTAACTGGACGATAACTGTTGGTCTCCTCTTGTTTTCCCTTTTTGAAGATGGGGACAACGTTTGCCCTCCTTCAGTCTGCTGGAACTTCTCTTGTTTTCCATGAGTTTTCAAAGATTATTGCCAATGTCTCCAATATTACATTTGTCAATTCTTTTAATACCTTGGGATGTAGTATGTCTGGTCTTGGAGATTTATATTCATTTAGATTAACCAGGTATTCCTGTACTATCTCTTTACTTATTCTGTGCTGAATTTCCCCTATTCTGTCCTCTGCTCTATTTTTCTCTGGTTGACCACCCTTTCCCCTTTTTGAGAAGACTGAAGCAAAGAAGGTGTTGAGTAATTCTGCCTTTTCTCTGTCCTGTGTTAGCATTTTGCCATCTGCTCCCCGCAGTGGCCCTACCATTTTCTTCTTCTTCCTTTTGCTACGGACATACCCACTTTGCAGTGCCCCATGATATCCCAACCCTGGGGCTAGGAACTGCTTGTTTTGGTACTTCCAACTGTTTCTAACATCATGCCCTCCTTGTGAGCTTGTACCATCCCAATAAATAGATTAACATTTGGGAAAAGAGAATACTGAAGATTTTGGATGCTCTTTTGTAGATCATTTTGTATTCTCTGTAATTATCCACATCATAATAAATTCATGATGCAGTCCCATGAATGTCATTGTAATTTAGCATTAGTCAAGTGCTAGTTAATGAACTGTTCTTGCTCTTCATTTAATTTATGTACATTTTAAGTGGTGTGTGCACGAGTAAGTGAAAAAGGAAAGGCTATTTTCTGAACTGTGTATGATGGCTCATTGATGGTTGTTAAAGCAGTGCTGTCTTCTCCTAATAAACAGAGAACCTGAAAACAAAAATCAGTATAATCATTTTTGATGTGTAAGTCTGAGAGGCAAAATCCATAACCCAAACCAAAACCAGAGCCTTAGATTGTGCAGGCTAATTGACTTCCTAAAGGTTATCTTGTTTTAAAATGATATACAGAACAAACAAATAAAACAGAACAAACCTCTGCCACAATTCTCTTCTACTCACAACTATACAACAGCAATCAAGACAAAAGGACCTGTTGGAGACCCAGACAACCCTCCGGTACAATTTTGCTCTGCAACTTTCAAAAGTATACTTGGATGTGTCAAGAATAAGAGGCAAGAATTGCATCTTTAATATTGACATTTTAATATACATGGAAGGAAAAAATCCTGTATACTGGGAAGCTTGGAAACTGTAGAGGACAAGAAAAAGATCATCAAGGAAACTTAATTTAAAGGTATTTTGGCAACATTACAGTTTCAACTGGGAAAATTAATTTTAAAATAACCACACATCCCATTTTATTTTGGTCATACAAATAACACAACAGCAACATACCCTCTAACCATCCCAATTTGTCAGGGACAGTGCCAATTAAGCCTCTATTTCACCATTTTTTCAGTTGCTTTTAAAATGGTCCAGTTTCTCTCTCCTTCTCACAGTTCCCCCTTCATCCTCTGTTTACTTTGATTACACCAAAGTGAGTACAAAGTGCCAATATGGATTGCACCCCATTAACTTAGGGCCAGTACAGATGGGCACACTGTGCTGGCCTTGCCATGAAATTAGGGCTAGATAGGGCTGGGCGTCTATGAACGCCATAATGCTGCCCCTAAAAAGAAGCTGCCTAGAGTGGCTTCTTTTTAGGTAGTGCGTCAGTGCCATGCCGTGCGGCTGCTGTAGAACTGACCGGGAGCTTTTAGCCACCTGACTGTATAGCCCCTTAGTAGCAAAGAGACAAGAAAAGGGACAGCATTTCCCCCTTCCGTATAATCTCAGGCCAAAGCAAACTGCTGCAGCCTCCTCTATCTTGCCTGTTTCTTCCTCATTAATAACCTTTGCCATCGTGACCACATCTTGATGTTGCTTGGCCACACATGGCCCAGTTTTCATCTGTGAAATGTTGGAGGGTGTGTAACTGAAGGAGAATAAGTGAAGGGAAGAAACAGAAGGACCTAAAGCAAGCTTTTCGATATTGATGTTTAAAATAATAGTGACTCCACCAGTCAAATCAGACCTTATGGAAGGAAACTGTGGTTGCCCAAAACGCATGCAGTAGGGTGTGTAATCCAACATTTAGAGAAAGGTGGGTGCATAGGTGGGGAGCCAAACAGAGCTGAATATGAGGAGCTATAACATCTGAAAATGCTTGCCATTTAAAAGATTTTTTCTTAGCTTTGTTATAACCCACCTCCATTGCTTACAGCTGACAAGGAGCAGCATAAAGCCATGTTAGTTCAGCATGATTCCTGCCCAGGATGAGAAAAATCCATTCTTGTGGGATCTGTGTTCACTTGTGGTGTGTCTAATTGTGAACTTTCTTCTCTTCTGTTTCTTTTCTTAGCTAATGTCATCCTACTCACTGTGGCACTGGAAATTCATGCCTGCAGGTATTGATGTTAATTGGGAGGTATATTCATAGGCAAGTGGTTATCATACTAGACAGTCCTGAGGAGAGACCAACCTGGCTTGCATTACCAAGTTCTTGTCAAAGAGTGAGCCTCTTCTTAGTTCCATCTTTCTGTCTTAAATTAAAATTGCAGCATAGCACCAGTGGTGAGACTCTAAAGCACGTCTCGAGCAGCAGTCTAGAGCAAGAATAGACAAAGCTGTGATAACTGCTTAATTTTCCACTAACCAAAGCCAGGTATGGAATAGTGGTTCTTGTGGTCAGAAAAACATATACTGTTGCAGTGGCGTAAGGGTTGGGGTTCACCAGGTGTAGTCACTCATGGGGGGCAGGATTTCCAGAGCACGATTTCTGGTGGACTTCTGGCACATGCGGCAGATGAAAATACCCCGCATACCCCCAGGGAGCAGTCACCATGCCCAGGGTGCCTCCATGCAGGGTCTAGGCAGCCTGAAAAGGCCCTGCATGGAGGTGTAGAGTCGGCCTAGTATCACCTCTTCTGAGGTGTCACCTGTTGCAGTCTCCACCCCCCACACTCCCTCAGTGATGCTACTGTGATGTTCTTGTTGTTTTAAAAAAGGATCTTCCTCTTCACAACCTTTTTAACTTGCTCTCCCTTTTTTTCAGCTCCCAGTTCTTAGAAAGCTCAACAACAAGAGCACAGACTACCCTGGAAATGCACAAAGAGACTATTGGCAAACACTCTGCTCCATGGTATTGCCTTCAAAATGCTAATGGTTCTACTCACAGAGAGCTCAAGAGCAACACTATGAAATGGGGAAAAAATGAGTCCCTTGATTTAAAAACAGAAAACAAACCAAGAATTTCTGCTTTCAGACTCCTTACATCCAGTCTCTACAGTGGAAGTGCAGGAAAGACCCTAGGAGAGCATAATGATATAAAATCTTCCCATGGCCTTTTCAGGAAACATGGGCAGCTGAGGAGACTACAGAACACTGGAGAGCATCCTGTGGATTAGCTGAAGAAAGAATATGCATACACTTTATTAGCACACCCTGTATACCCCACTTTATTTTGGAGTACAAATATTTTGTTATAATAGCAGATACAGAGAGGCCAAAAAGTATGAACGTTGAAAGGCCATTATGACTTTTAAGTGAACTTCTCATGAGTGGCCATATAAGATGTGACGACACGTGGAAAATCTGATTTCTCTTAAAGATCCTTCTCTTCTTCTTAAAGAAGAGAATCAATGGAGCCCTTTCTCGGGGAGCGAAGGACCTAGGAGAAGGAGGCTGGGATGCGTGCCCGGCCTCCTCCTCCTGCCTTTCCCTTTGATCTTAGCACCTCTAATCTCAGGGTCTTGTATTATGATATTGGTAAGCACTTCTAGTACAATTAAGAAGAGTGGGGGGACAACAGACAGCATTGTCTTGCCCCTTTCTGAATTCTAATTGACTTGGGCTTTTTCCCTCTGTTTACAATTAGTTGAACCAATTGTTCTTTATAGATGTTTTTAGCCCAACCTATACATTTTGCTCCTGCTCCCATTCTTTCTAATATGCCCAGAATACAGTCCCATTTCACACTGTCAAAGGATATATCTACATCAACAAAAAGCATTGCAGGTTTCGTATCATTATTTTTTTCATAATATTTGATTATATCAATCACAATTCTAATGTTCTCTTTCATTTGTCTGGACAGTAAAAATCCAAACTTGGTCTTGATGAATCATGTCTTTTACTATGCTCTTTAGTCTTTCTGTTAAAATAAAGATGTATATTTATAGTCCAGGTTAAGTAGTGATGTTGGTTTTGGATGTGATGTTTTTAAAGAAAAATGTAATATATATATATATATATATATACACACACACACACACACACACACACACACACACACACACCTGGGGCCCTTCTTTTCCCCTCCCACTGAGTCTCACCCCACTCACACCATTTTGACAGAATTTTAAAGGGATGCAAGTGAACACCACAGCTTGTTTCTACTAAGAGGCGAATGTTTGTGAAGTAACTGGTGTCAACCCCCCTTAGAGTGTCACCTGATGTAGTCCACATACCTCACACACCTTGAGTGACGCCCTTGCCCTTTATGTATCTAGTCTTTCTTTTTACTACAGTCCAATATCTCTTTATGGATGTGCTAATTTTCCTGCTCAGAATCTCTAAAGCAGAAACAAGATCAAGCCTTGTATTAGTAGATAAACTGAGCAGTTTTTCTACTGCTGTTCTATTGTATTGTTGCTAACTTCCCTCAAGTCTACTTTGATTCATGGCAACCCTGTAAATGAGACATTGCCAAGCCCCCTATCTTCAATTACTCTGTTCAGGCCCTATAGATTCAGTCCCATGACTTCCATTTGCTTGGTTAACAATTCAGAAAAACCCAGTAACCCACCTCACCCACCCCCCAAAAGGGAAAAAAATCTAGGTAGTGTATGTTTCAAAGTGGAGAGGAGAACAAATGTCATCAAAAATACACCAAAAGACAAAGACGGAAAAATCTGATTAACTGGTCTTAATAATAATAATAATTTGTTTCATTTATATACCGCTATTCCAAAGATCATAGTGGTGAACAGCAAGTAATCTAATTAGCAAGTAAGCTAATTTGCCCCCAACAGTCTGGGTACTCATTTTAGCGACCTCGGAAGGATGCAAGCCTGAGTCAAGCTTGGGCCCTTTTGCTGGTCTTGAACTCGCAACCTTGTGGTTGGCTGCAGTACAGGCATTTAACCACTGCGCCACCACTGTGCCTGGGCCCACAACCTATTGGGAAATGTGAGAGCTTGTTGTGGATCTCTCAAACATAACTAATGTGATAGGCAGGACTTGACCAGTTCACCAGTCCACTCCACCACCACCCACCCCACAAAGTCTAGCAGAGAAAGAAATCAGACTTAGGGGCGGTACAGCCTGACCGCAAACTAGGGCTGTGGTAGGGTGGAGTGTTCACACTCTCTCAAACCCTACTGCACACCCTGGGTGCCATCTTGGCACACACCTGTCCATAGGGGCACAGCATGATGACACACGTGCATCACAGTGCCCAAACAGCGCTGGTCAGAAGGGGTATCATGATGGCACATGAGCGCCACTATGGCACCCCTTGGTCACGAGAGGAAGCAGATCATTGCCACGGCATGCAGTTGCAACCATCCGGGGCAAACAGGGCCAGCGTTTAGCTGCCCATCTGTCAAGCCCCTTAGTCTTCTTTGTAAGATATATAAAAATAGTTTCACTTATAAATAATTGTGCATAATAATACAGGTTCACCTTCTTAAAAATTGTAAGAAAATAAAGAGTACTACATGGTACGAGGATAGTTGGAGCATCTTACCTAGAGAGGATCTGACTTCATGGAGGACAGGCAGGGAAAAAGAGAGATGTGTGAAGGCAGATGAGTCCCTGGAGAACAAAGGAAGGCTACCTGATGCAGGAAGAGAGTGTGTGTGAACACATAAACAACCAGGAAGTTAACACAAATATGCTGTACCTAAACTAGAAAGTGATATGCAATCTAACTAAATATAGGCATGCAAAGACTGCTAGTGTAAGCATAGCAAATATAACTCTTTGAATACTGGTGTCATCATTATCTTGCCATATCCAACATGATCAGTAAGTGATAAAAACTATGTCAGACTCACTATTCAAAACATAAGCAAGAGCAAGATGCAAAAAATAAAGAAGTTAATATAAATTTTAATATAGTTAATTTGGAGGCTACTGGTCAAGACAAAGGTTCTTCTTAAGCAATAGACTGAACAGCTTGTGATAAATTATTTGACCACTGTAAATTCTTATTTACAAAAACGAAATATGATTGATAATGAAAAATCAATGGGGTGGAGGATATTGTTAAAATAATGGCAACTATTTTTTTGAAACAGCTTTTCTATCACAGTGATCTATTTATTATATCAATATGTCAGTATGATAGCTATTCTGCTTCCCAACAGACACATTGCCAGCTGAAAAGAAATAGCAGTTAAGTGTGTGTTTCTCCTCTGGGTGGTGCAGGAATACCCTGCTGAATGAAAAAGGTAATGAACAGTGAAGCAGCTGCTAAATATGGCACAAAAATGCTCCAAGCAGTGAAAGGGCTAATCAGTTTGATGGAAATCACTTCCTGACAAGCCATAGGTTCCTGTGACAATAATTAAGAATCAGGTTTCTACCAAAGGGCTTTCCAACCAGAAGAGGTTGTAAATCAATAGGGAACAGTTTTATCACAGAATTGGAATTAATTATTCTATGTCCAACATGCTTTCTTACACTAAATGCTTCCATTAACCCTTGATTCCAATGAAGGCCATTAACATATAGGTCACAACGGCAGCTGATGGAGCTATGAATTAGAACATCTTTGGTTCAAATCTTGCCTCTGTTGTGACTTTGTTAGATAGCTTTAGGCAAACTACTCTCTTCAGCTTCAAATTGACCCCATCTGTAATATAGGGAGATAATAATACTAAATTAATTGACAGGATTGTTGTAAGGATTACAGATAGTTAAATGTTTTACACCAGAGGCAAATAATATTTAACACTTCTTTATTCCAGGCATTTGCTACAGAACTAACTTTCTTTAGCGAGGGTTCTTTTCACACTATGCAGTTGTAGCATTATGATTCTACTTTAACTGCCATGGTTGCATCCTGGGGAATCCTGGGATTTGGAGTTGGGTGCAGTAGTAGAGCCCCCTGGCTGAGAATTGTAAATAACCCTCCCTAAACTGACAATCCTACTGACAACTACCATGGCAGGTAGAGTGGAATTGTAATGCTAGAACTGTATAATGTGAAAAGGCCTGCAGTCCTTTCAACCTCCTTAACCCTTCTCTCCACTTTCTTTTGCACCTAGCTCCTTCAGGCCTCCAGAATGAACTAGGACTGGAACTCCCAGAATCCATTTCATTTACTACAATATAAGAATTTCTGAATACATGAAATAACTATACAGTTGTTGTTGCTATCATCGTCGTCATCATGATCATCTATAAATAATACATACCGTGATTTCACATGGAAATCTCAGTTAGTCCTTTCCCCCCAGCAATTTTTAAAATGTCCCAGCTTCTCCCCTACGTTCTCTATTTCCCTCAGCTTACTTCAGTTACTGCAAACTGAGTACAAAGTGCAAAAGGTGTTTGCATTCCATAAACTCAGCAGGAGGGAGAGAAGAAAAGAAGAGCAGAATCTTGCCCTTCCCTTTGTAGACTGAGGCCAAAGCAAACTGCTGCAGCATCTCCTAGCTTCTCTGTTCTTCCTCATTAGTCACTCTTGGCATCTTGATCACACTCTCATGTTGCCTGGCCACATGTGTCCCAGTTTTCATTGGGGAAAGTTGTAAGTTATTATTATTATTATCATTATTATTATTTGCAAAAGGTCTGTCTATGGCCTGTTACAGACTGCCAAAATAAAGCTGCTTCGGGTCTCTTTGGAGGCATGCTATTTAAATGATGCATGGGTCCTAAGAGTCCGGAGGTTGAATCAAAGCCACACTCCATTCGTAAGCACTGGAGCTTTGGTGCAGCTTCCGGATTCTTAGGATGCATGCATCATTTAAACAGCATACCTCCAAAGAGACCCAAAGCAGCTTTATTTTGGCAGTCTGTAACAGGCCCATAATTATATTTATGTATTGTAAGTGTTTCAACATTTCATCAGTAATAGTCCCATCCACGTGTGGCTATAAATTCTATACTCATCTGAGAGAATGGAGTCACACAAACCCTGATAAAGAACTCATGCGAAAACAGGATTTATTTTTTTAAGTTAAAAAATTAATGAAACAACATGCAAAGAGAATCATGTGCAAAATAAAAAAAGTAGGCATTGTGAAGAAGAATAATGATATGGCCCTGTTGGAGAAAAGCTCCATGATCTGCTTAAAGTAATCATACAAAAGTACAGAATAATCCTTGTGCTTTCCTTTCCATTCATGCTGGTCTCAGGAGGTGCATATACAAATGGTAAATATAAAGCCTATATGCCCAAGGTCAAAGTAAAATAAGGCTTTTTAGTCTGCCTCCAAGACCTACTTAATGTGCTATTGCACATCATTGGATTTTAACTGGTGAACTCAGTTTTCTAGCTTGACTGTATTATGGATTGGGTTTATAGCTGGTCATTAAACCATTCAGTAAATGTCCAAAATATTGTTATAGATTTTGTATCAGATTTCTGTGAGCAGGGCTACCAGTGACTTGATAAAGGAACTGATAACTGGTGATGGGCTGCTGATGTATTGCCATGTCAGTCCATGACAGATAAGAAAGCTAAATGACAATCAGAGGAGATGACTCCTCCAGAATCTCTCCTTCTTACCAGGCTTACAGGGCAAGGTAAACATTTTGAATAAGAGAACACAGCAGAGGCAATATTAATGCTTGTACAAGAGATAAAGACAGCAAGCCTAATCCAAAATTTATTTATTTATTTTTATTAAAATATTCTTTATTACAATATATATACACATACATTTCTTATTGCATACATTACTGAATCTTGCTACTTTCTCTTCCAACAACCCCCCAATCCAAAATTTAGATTAATTTCCCCCACTTGAATACATGAGTTTTAAAGAAAAATGCTGTCTTTGATTTCCATGAATTTTAACTGCATCTGACTTTCTCATCCAAACTGTTACTTATAAACTTTAAAATGTAATGCCTTTTTAATACTTGATTATTGCCTCAAAGACATTTATTATAAGTAACTTCCAACAACTGATGTCTGCCTTTGCTGTGTCTCCTTTTATAGAGAGGAAACAATTGTTTAAAGCAAATTTCAGAAAGGAAATTATTGTTATTAAAAAGTATTTCTTGCAAGAAGCATATGTGGAAAAATAAGCACTTTAGACATAGAACAGAAGCCACATGTTGGAAATTGACTCAACGTATCCTTTAAAATCAATAACACACAATGGAAAAATAGAAACGTGATCCTAATCGACTACGAATTCAAATGCCAAACCAAAAGGTGAAAGATCATACCAATATGACCAGAGAGGGTCAAGACATTTCACAAGAGGCAGAACATTAATGGAAATATGATGATTAACTCTGCAAACCACAGATAATGCTATATAATTCTTTATAGCCTAGATTAAATTGTTTACTGTTATACCTAGTCCTATCAAAGCATGCTTACAAAACGTAACTTTGAAATGAACATCTTTGTGGTGTCATTCCCCCCCCCCATTTTGAATCAGTGTTGCTTTATGATGATGTAAAATTTTAAAGTACACACATTTTCTATTGAACTAGCCTTCCAAACTGAAATAAAGTAGCTGAATGAATCGATTGCCAGGCAGTTTACAATCATTTGCAATCATTTATTTGTTGATGTCTTCTTAGATCTTTCTACAGAAATAACCACTGACAGTTCCTAATTTTTGTCTTCAGGAATATGGAAACCTAGAAGGTAAATACCCAAAGGCTGAATACTGTTTGTTTGTTTCTTAATGTAGAGTGGGCCCTTGGTATCCACAGTGTAACTGTTGCGGATCCCCCAGTGGATATCAAAATCAGTGGATGATCAAGTTCCATTGTCTTCAATGATGGTACAGCCATTCGGCCATGCCACCATTGTCGACAATGGGACTTCGCCGTCCCATCCCCGTCAAAGCCCACCTTGTTGTTTTCATTGCGGCAGAGAGCTGCCTCTTCCTCCTCCTCTTTCTCGCCACTCCCTCCTACTCCTCTTCTTCCTCCTTCTTTCCTGCCCCACTGCCATCGCCTCTGTGCTTCCTCTTCTTCCTTCTTCCCTCCTCCTCCTCCTCTCACTCGCCCTGCCATTCTTGCTCTTCCTCCTCTTCCTCTTCCACTTCCTTCCTGCCCTTCTTCCTCCTCTTCCCCAGTACCGCCTCCACCTCTTACCCCTCACCTCTGCTGCCACTTTTCCTCTTCTTCCTTCCTCCACCTCCTCCTCCTTCCCCTGTCACTGCCACAACTTTTCCTCCTCCTCCTCCTCCTCCTCCTCCTCCTCCTCCTCTTTCCCCTGACTGCTGCCACTGCCACTGCTCTTCCCCTTCTCTCCTCCTCCTCCTCCTCCTCTTCCTCTTCCTCTTCCTCTTCCCTGCTGCCTCCTCCTTTCTCCTCTTCCTCTTGCCCCTCTGTCACTTCCCCTATTCCTCCTTCCTCCTGCTCCTGCTCCTGCTCCTGCTCCTCCTCCTCCTCCTCCAACCCCCCAGAGGCTTGCCATCCATGGATGCTCAAATCCACGGATGGCAGGTCTGCAGATAAGGAGGGCCCACTGTAACAGCAAAGCAATATAAACAATCACAAAATCATTGGTGTTAAAAAATTTGGAATGATCCAAAAGATGACATTTCTCTCTTACATAACAGGCCCTCCTGAAGACTGAGAATAAAAGAAGGGGAGAAATTGCCCCTATCAGGCTCCTGAGGGCACAGCTTGGAAGTAGCACTTCATATGTAATATAGTTACCTGCAACCTGTTATTTTGGGGGATATCAAAAGCAGATTTAAAAATGAATGTAACAAACAGAAACAAGCAACAAGTAGAAACAAAGTTATGTCACTGGTACAATTATTATTTTCTTATTACAGTTGGCCCTTCACATTTGCGGCTTTGACTGTTGCAGTTTGGTCATTTGCCGTTTTGATTAATATGTTCTCTCGAGGAATCTCTAGGTCCTCTGGAACTCTGCCAGAGGTTGACTATAGAGTTGTACTGGAGGACCTAGAGGTTCCCAGAGAAAACACTTCTCTAGGCATTTGTAGGTCCTCCAGCATGATTCTATGATCAATGTCTGGCAGATGTTGACCACAGAGTTGCACTGGAGGACCTTGAGATTCCTAGAGAGGTGTTCTCTTGGGTAAAAATAATTTTTTTATTTAATAAAAAATTATTTATAAATAAAGGTTAATAATAATAATAATAATAACAATAGTTTTTTTTTATATTTGCAGTTTTTCCACATTCATCCCTAATCTCAGTGTATGTGAAGGCACCACTGTACTTTCAAAGGTAAATTTTAAATAGCCTTTAAACATTTTAGAGCTTTTGGAGATTTTTCATTATTTTATCCCATTCTCTTATCATTCCTGTTTTTTTAGTAACAGCAACAAATAATAATAATCAATGCAATAAGTAATGCAAAACTGTAATGAGTAAAAATAGATAACTGGGATGAATTACTTTTCAAAGTACATTTCTGAACTCTCTTCAGAGTGGGTTAGTCACTCATACTGCATCTCATCTTCCAGTAATACATGAAGGAATCTGGATGCAACTTCTTATTGCCAGTGTATCTGGTGGCCACAATTCATTCCCCCACATATTATACCACACACAATATTTTTATAGGGGTTTGTAAATATTTTTCTGCCAAATGCACATACATAACGCCCATGACTGGGAACTGTCCTTTCTGTGTATTGCATGCAAACATGTGCAAAGAACCTATGTGTGCACCCACATACTTAAGCAGAACTTATCCTTACAAGGAGGACTTGTGCTTCCTCCCATGGAAGAGCAGAATACAATTGAGCCTTGTGTGGATGTAGAGTGGGTTTACTCTGTGCTCCATGACTAGGAGAGTACTGCAGTCATCATTTCCCAGCATCCTGATCTGCAGGACCTCAGAAGCCCTTCCACTGGAGAGTTGCCTGGCTGAAAATATACTTTTGGGGAATCAGTCATTAACAACCATCAATGTGCATCCCAAAAATTATGAGCTCACAAATTCAGCTTACAGTCTCATAAAAACTGAACAGCATGCCAGCCAAATTCTTTATGAACCCTGATGCCACTTGGACCCAGTGACTCTATTGTTCTCAATTTGTCAGCAAGATCAAGACCTTTATCTCTTGCCTCCCTGATTTGTCTCAGTTCCTCAGACTCCCATCCTGAAAATTCTGGTATGGATATCTGTTCTATATCTTCTGAACAATGAATTTGTTAAGCTTTTCTGAATCTGTTTTCTCACTCCTGTAACTCTGTTTTCATCCAGTGGTCTGACTCATCCTCCCCCAGGTCAGTTTTCTACTTCTGATAGTGGGAATATGTTCCCCAAAATCCTTGAAGTCATGTTGCCGGGAAAGCAGCCAAAGGGCTGATAAGGCAGCTAGTTCTCAAACAAACAACCCCCTCCCAGCACAGCAAAGTCAGTGTAAGCTACACAGTCCTAGAGAGTTGCAGTAGCTTTATCAAAAGGGATTACCAAGAGAATTGTCAGACGGTCCGAGGTTCAGGGTAACAGATAGGCAGGTCGATAAAGCAGTCCAAGGTCAAGGTTTCCGGGTATTCAAGACAAGAAGCCAAGGAGCCAGAGACAGAGTCTTTCCCCTAAAAGAGTCAGATATCCACTGGCAAAGAACCACACATGCTCCAGGTGCTTAAGAAGGCAAGGAGCTGGCCTTCAGCTGTGCCTGATTATGAAGACGCTTCTGATAAAGCCTCCGAGATCTTCGAAGGCCCTCTCTTTCTGCTCGACGCTCATTGAAGGTAGGCACACTGCCCAGATCCTCCTCCATGTCCACAGCCTCGGCACCAGGCAAACTTGACTGCTGAACCTCTGGAGGGGCCATAGACTCTGCTCCAGCAGAACTAGGGCCAGCCTCTGGCTCCTCCATTACAGGTTCAAGCCCCTGGGGCTCTGGCTCCTCCATTATAGGTTCAGATCCCAGAGGCTCTAGCTCATCCTCTGAGTCCTCCAAGCCATCTTCCAGGCTGGGCATGACATCATGACAGCTTCACTGCTGATCAAAAATGCACATGATTTTAAATTTAATTGTCCCAACTGGAGCAGGCCCATTGAATCATGAGTAAATTGATAAACTGACATTGTAATTTCCATTAATTCAATGAGTCTGTTTTGGTTGGGACTAGCAATTGGATTCAGACAAAGGCAGCTGACAGGTGGAAGGTGTATCCCATTGTCCTCATTCAAGCGCAGTTACAATAAACATTGAATTCTTGGATGTAGAATAGCTGTACCTCCAACCATCATGAATGTTTTCAAGATCTTACACCTGTTTCTGTCAATCTCACTTAGGGAAGCTTCATTATTTAAGGAAGGATCATACCATAATATTCTGCTATCTAGTGCCATACTGTAATCCAATATATAACTCCTTTGCTTGGAGTACTCATAGAGAAATCTATCTTCTACTCTAAAATATTTTTACCCAGGTGGATCACCAGCATGTGCAGCTATCAGATTCCAGGCACCAAAGCAGTCAAACCAGAAGATGTTTCCAAAGCACCCCACTGTGACGGGTTGTTCTGTTCCCATTTGTTTTCCAGCACCAATGATCCAAGCTATCCAGAAAGTTCAGATGATGGCTGATAAATCAATACCTTTTGGGAGTTCATATATCCTTAGGCACTGAGGGAGAAGTACATGTCCATAATAGGAAATGCAAACAGAGGGAACATTACATTTCCTGGCCCTCAACAGTATGAGCTTTATCACACTAATGGGCAAATGCGATTTAAATGAGAGTTAAACTAGAGAAAACCAGGAAATGCCTGAAATTTATCACATGACTTTTCCTGGTTTTCTCTAGTTTAACTCTCATTTAAATCCCATTTGCCCACTAGTGTGATAAAGCTCTATGGTTTATCCACTATCACCAACAAGTGCTCAAACAGTGTTCAGTGTGTGGCTAAAGAAAGAAAGTCAACAAAACTGCAAAACAAATATGCCAAGACTGAATTTGTGTAGTATTTATTTACTAAAGATTCTCATTCTCATCCTCCACATTCCTGCTTTCAGAAATGGAAGCTTATAACAAACTAATAAAACAAATTTATTTAGAAAAGTTACATTAAAAATACAAATGCAGCAATTAAAAACATAAACATACAGCAAAAAGAGTTTAGAAAGAGACATTAAAAGCTTATGGAGCTGTTATTAAGCACCAAGAGGGATAGTAAAATAGGGATAGCTGCACTTCATTTGGTAAGATTCCACATTGCTACATTTTTGCAATTATCTGAGTCCAGTGATTTTAGGCCATCAAGTGAACCCAGCTCTGAATAGTCATCCTTGGAATCAGCTGGATATTTAAAATGATATCTGGTACAACATATTCCAAATAGATTTCAAATGGTTAATTGGTTTCCACTCAAAAAGAACACCAGGAGTGAGCTTTCAAATGTGTCATTCTGAGGTCAGCTATACACACAGGAGGGTACACTTTAACCAGAGTTACTGGCACTTACTCTAGACACATCGCAATGCTCCTGTCCTCTTACAGCCCGATCCTAAGGGGCCACTTAATTTGCTATAGTACAAAGAGCCACTGCAACTAAAGCATCATCACCATCATATATGGACAGAGCTGTGTAACTTTGTTCTGCTTGCCATTTGAAAGTCCCTAAAGTCCTATTAGTCACATCCTTCTAGACTCAGGGGATCCAACGCCAGGCTTACAGGATTATTACAGTGATACCATTATGAAATTTAGGCAGTGGTTCACAGGACTCATTGCATTCTTTCTGTTTACCCCATGATTGCCCATCAGTTATACAGTCTTGGAACATTGAGAAATTGAAAGTCTTTCAGCATCTCTTTTGCCAGCAAGGGACCCTCTGAGTTCATTTGTGAGCTTCCACTTTTTTCTTTCTTTCATTCTCCATGTCTTGAATAGGTGGAGATATGGACACAAATAAATGGGATATGACTCCTATTCATAAGAATTGGAAATCCCAGAGAGGAAAAGGGTGAATGGTAAGCCTCCATATTATAGCTGCTGTCAAAAAGAGGGAAGAGAAGGCAAGGAAAGTGGCTGCCAAACAAGAATGAAAACAGATAACAAAATAAACAGGGGGCAAGACAAAATTGCCTTAAATTTAGCAATACTCCTTGGTTTTGAGCCACATAAATTACTAGCAAATTATCAGTTATTACTTGGGTGGGCAATAATTATGTAGGACAGAGCAGTCTTCAATAATAGATAACAATCATCAATAATTTAAAAAGGCCATCTATAAAATGATGCAGCTCAGCACCTGGGATGACTGAACTGAAAAAATGATGGCACCTATTACAAGTCTGATTGGATCGTAACTGTCACATGATCAGGAAGTATTGAGCAATTTGTGAGAGTGAAGGCTCACTATTCTCTCTAAGGGGCACAATAGCTTTAAGACTGCCACAGCAAGAGAGCAACCCACACAGTTTCCTTCCTACATTTCCAAGCGACAAGTAGATTATAGATGTAAAAGCACATTGATGTCTATGCTGAAATAATTGCCTGGGCATTCCATCTACAATGTTGCAGTCATATAAATACCAACAAACTGATTCTCAGTAACAAGAATGAGATTTTGACCTTGAAATTATTATGACAAAGAACTTTGGCTCCGTTTATACATTTTAATTAAAAAATGAATGCAGATTGAACGTTATGTTCCTGTGAAAGCATTTCTGTGCTGTTTTATAGTTTGGATTTAAATATTGGCAACTCACAACATGTGTGGACACATAGGGTTAGATTTAGGACAGATATAACAGTATGGGAGTGTAAGTAGAAATTTCCATCAGTAATGTTCTTCCTACAGAAGTCTATTACAAGATCAGGACTATTGAGATATTTGAACAAATAGGGAATATGATACAGGAAGGGAATTAACATTATCATCTGTTAGTGTTGAATATATGTGTCTGTTTAAACCCAGAATCAATTTTAAAGATTATTAAACAAGTTGGGGGAAATAAAATAGTATGGATAATAAAATACCGTATACCCAATTCCACCCTGAATTCTGATTTATAAAATGACGTAGCCTGGCTGTGTAATTTCTTGCCACAATTTATCAAGCATCTTTTTCTCCTGACCACTCCCTATTCTTTAGTGCAGGATAGCTAATTCATTGGGTAATATTTAACTTATTTGTTTTTAAGATTTATATCCCATATTTGTCCCAGAAGGAATTCAAAGAAAGTAAATACTGGTAGCTCCACTAGCTACTTGCTGTTGCAATCCACCCTTTTCATTGTTGTAATAAAAATGACTGACTTCATCTCTGTCTTGCCCATAGCCACGACATTTCCATGTGTTCCTGGACCTCAAAAGCATGCCAATAGCTAGATCCAGGTCTCAACAATGCCATGTGAAGTTGTTCAGCTCATCCTAGTGGCACCAGGGGCCAAAGACCTCCTTCTTTAGAATCTCATTGGTTTACCATGAAACTTTGGTGGGATACTATTCATGAATCTGCTCAGGGTGCTATCTTGAACAGCAGTTGTTCACTGAACTCTTGTCCTGGGCTAGGGATTCTTCTAGGCCAGCACATATTCCTGAAATGGAACAGCAGCAGTGTGGGGGATAGTTGCTTGGCCTGTTGTCTATAATTTCGGTTGCAGTTTGGGTCTGCTATGAACTGCCACTGTGTAGTCTGCCTCTGCACTTTCAGGACACCCCCTTAGCTAATGCTTCCTGCCAGGGACACACATTATTTTTGCTGTGACACATAACATATTGGTAATTGTATTAAATATATGTCAACTATTCTGGGTATATGCAAAACCAATATGAGATTGTATTCCTGTGTGGTGTTTAAAAGCAAGCAAAGTATAAACAATGCTAATTAAAAATACAGATAAAAAACTGGTTAGAAATTCCCCATGTATCTTTTTTCTGTTAAAATAAAATCACATCTAGAAGTACTTAATTAAACAGCACCAGCTAAAATTGTGCACAGCAGGCACCAAGCATAAACCAGTGGTTCTTTAAAGATGAGTTCTTGGAGGAGTTGCAAGGATACACCAGTTGGATCTAAATGGGCAGGTTTAAATTATGACTAGAATCCTGAATTCCTAACAAGATCAGCCCTATCTCCAGATCAGTTTGGCCCCAGTTTGACATTATTTGGACAAGGAAGAGGGACTAGGCAATGTGCCTCCAACAACACATAAGAAATGCCACATACACTGAGGGCAATAGATCATGTCTGATCTTGGAAGCTACCTATGCTCAGGTCTGATGTACATGAGGTGTGTGTGTGTGTGTGTGTGTGTGTGTGTGCCTTGTTTTTTTCCCAACGTATGGCAATCCTAAGGCAAACCTATCATTGGGTTTACTTGGCAAGATTTATTCAGAGTAGGTATATATACTACACACGCTTCCATGCCACCAACCTGCAAAGATGCCAGCCGCAGTTGCAGGTGAAATGTCAGGAATAAATTCTTCCAGAACACATCCACATAGCCCAAAAAACCCACAGAAAACCATAGGTATAAATTGTGACAGTGCTATAAGTTTCAATTCCCACCCCCAACCACAAATTCATTTCGGTAAGAGCTCACATACTCCAGCCCCTGGAAAGCCAGTGCCAGGCATATTGATAGGCTCACATGGCAGACTCATTTATAGCAGCTGCAGCACAAAGGAAATTATCACATAGGAAAACAGGTGCGGATTACATGCAGTTTGTATCCATCTCTGATGGATCTTATCACATTGCCCTATGCCCAGGCAGTAGAAAGCTTGTATGCAACCCAGGCTTCTCTGGGGTTTTCCCATTCTTGAAAAGCTGCAGGAGAAGCCTGGGTTGCATACTGGCTGCCCACTGCCTGGGTACAGGGCAGTGTGATAAGATCTGTCAGAGATGGATACAAACCACATGTAACCCATCCCTGTTTTCCTGTGTGACAATCTACAGTATAAGGTTGTTCTATCTCTGATTCTTTGGGGCCTTGTCCCTATTTGCTAGATTTTTAAAATGTTTGTCACAATCTTTTTTTGTTATTTCTTGTAGTCTGAATGGAGTCATGTCCATCTTGACATTGTTTTGAAGTTAAGCTCATGTGTTCCTGTGTTTAAGATCTGTGAATGAATGGCCAATAAGCTGACTGTATATTGACCCCACCTAACTCTATGCTCATGAAGCCAACAAAATAAGCACTGGTCTGTGAAAGTTTAGGTATTTTAAAATTACCTAATTAACATTTGGAAAAAATATATTATTGAAGGGGGGTTTTGGCGGGTTGGTCTGCAACAGCTACCCTCATGTTCTATAGGAGATAATAGATAACAAATGGGTGGACTCATATAAATATCGGGATATGTGGTTTTGTGAAACTATAAGCTGGAGGGTCCAAGAAGAATATACTAAATCCAAAGCAGAACAAAATGTGGGAGAATTAACCTACTTCTTTTTCACTAGGGGAGAAAAAAAATATATCAGCAGCTATCTGTGTTTTTAAAGCTAAAATTGTTCCACAGATACTTTTTTGGTTTCCTCTCACTAAAAGATCTCTTGAAGGAATTCAAAGTCTCTCTTTTGGTGTCCCCAAGTATGTTGCTGGATCTGCTGTTTACCTGGAGTCTGGCTTAAGTTCCCTAAAATGTCTGGCTTGGACTTACTCTATTCACTTTTGGCTCCTCTGTTGCCTTATGGCTAACTCAAACCCCCTGGTACCCAAGACAATGTCAGACTCCTTCAAATCACCCTGAATGAAGGCAGTGGTGTGTAAAATCACATCAGTAGAATTATCTCCATCTTATCTTTTATCCATGGACCTAGATGGGGCCAAATCAGATATCAAACACAGGTTAACAGATATTGATTTTCAAGAGCTACAAGGTGCTGCAAAGAGATCTTGATCCCTACAACTGCTGGGTTTACCATGCCCTCCTTATCAAGATAGAATGCCTTACTTAGGCTGGCTAAAAATCTCAAAGTAGAGAAAGGCTTTTTACTTGAAAAGATATAATAATGTCCTCCCATCTAGCCTATTAACTGGAAATTAAAAAAAAAAACTCCATTGAATAAGAGATGTTGCCCCTGGGATGATTATGAGATAGAAACCACATTGCTTGTATTTTTCCACAGCAGTTTTTACCAGTGGGCCAGAAAACATCTATTATATCCCACCATACAACATTTTCCTGGGTGCTCCCCTGAGTCTCTTGTGGCCATCTTACTCCAGGGCTCTGACAAATCACTCATTAATCAAGTGCAAAATTTTTAAACATGGCTGTTTTAACCAGATGATCCTTATCTATGCAATTTGAACTCATGTAACATATTATATTAATAATTATTGGTTTAACTTAACTATATCTATATTTATATTGTTGATCTGAAATGCCTTAAAGCACTGTTTTAAAGTTTATTTAACATGCTGTTTTAGTGGTCTATTGACTGTAATAAAGTAAGGTTTGTTTGGAACAGCTGCTCTCTCCTTTTTTTATAGATACCAACAGCAATGCCAAGCTGCTTGAAAGAGTAGGCACAGGAAAGCATTTTTTCTTTATTTTATTTTATTAATATCCCACCTATCTCCCAACATGAGACCCAAGGTGGCTTACCCCTTAGATTAAAACAATATACAGCTAAAATCAAATGATAAAAAGTGTTTAAAAATTAAATAAGCTATTCAAGTTAAAACTTCACTATTTTGAAATGGAACAAAAGCATTTTAAAACACAAAAGTACAAGAAAAGCCCCTTCTGCACAATTAATTGCCAAGTGTCTGCTTGAATAAAATGATTTTATCTACTAGTGAAAGAAAAGCAGAGAGGGGACCAACCAGGCCTCTTGTAGCAGAGAATTGGGAGCACCCACCCTGAAAACCCTCTCAGATAACATGAGTTTGTTCACCTGGCTATCTTGAGCCAAAATGAGATAGACTATAGTTAATGTATCAGCTTTTTTTAATGAATATGCTGGGGTCTAGACTGGTTGCAACAGTAGTTCTCTTCCTGCAGAATCCTGATACAGTATTTTCTGTTTAACTTGGTCTAGTCAACTATTCTTGCCAATTCAACATAAGTACATTTGTGAATAGAAAGTGGAAGCCCATTCTAAGACTGATGCTTCCACTGTTGAAACTCCTCTTATAGCATTCTGCAGCAGAGGAGACAGGGAAAGTCTTCAAATATTTTCACTCCAAATGTGAAGGGAAAGCCAGGATGACAGTTCTATGATATGTGAAAAGAACCTGAGTGACAGTCTAATGTTCTGTTAACAGACAAAGCATATTGTTATATCTGTTGCTCAGTGGTTTCTCTTCTGGGCACATCAAAAGACAGGAGAGATACACATGAAGGTTTGTTCAAAATGGCTTTGTACAAAAGAAGAAAGCCCTGAAAAGATTTCACAGTTGTAAAAATTCTGACTTGCACTATGGTGCACTTGCACTGTCCAAGCTCTAACTTCTGTTAAAGGTGGGGTAAATGTAGAGTCAGTGTAGTGTGTTGGAGTGTTGGACCACAACTCTGGAGACCAATATTCCCAGCCCAGCTGAAACCCACTGGGAGACTATGAGCAAGTCACATGCTCTCGGCCTCAAGGGAAGGCAATGGTAAACCTCCTCTGAACAAATCTTGCCAAGAAACCCCCATGATAGGTTTGCCTTTGGGTCACTATAGGTTGGAAAGCACCTTGAAGGTGCACAACAACAAATGTACGTAGCAAGTGTTTAAACACAAAACAAAAAATGTGAGAGAAAGTCATTACTGTACTGCCATTTTTCTCATTATCATCTGTCTGTGAAAGATTATGCTTTAGCTTTCTGAAGACCTTTTCTTCTATCTGCAGATGTTATAAAGTGTATTTTACTGGTTCAACTGATATAGCAGAAATAATCGTCACTGAGTTTCACGGTGCCTACTCTCAAGTGATTATACACAGGTGATTGCACAAGATTACAGTCATACTCCATAAATGTAATTATCAGATAAATAGTTTGTTTTCATAACTGTATTTTTAGTGTAGAATTTATAAGTAGTGTTTTAGAAAAGCAGGACATATAAAATCCCAGTCACATTGCTGAAGATTTTCCTAACTGCCATATGCACTTCACAGCTCTTAGGAATTGACTCAGAATGTGCTTACACTTGTTTATGCAAGACTTGGTTAAGAGTCTAAAGTAAAATGAAGATTATCACTACTTTGAATGCTGCACGTTGCTCAGAAATGTAGTACTCAGCACCTGTTTTGTACTTTGCAGTCAGTCAGAGACTACTACCATGTCTTTATCAAAGGCATCCATGATTTACTCAATTTCATATTACCAAGACACACTTCTGAATGAAGGAGAAATAACTAGACAGTCAGGTTTAAAATGTTCCCCTGCAGGCTCTTATGTGTTATACTGTATTGTGTCCATTCATTATTGTTCAAAGACTATTGAGTTTGCCACATTTACATTTGCAGACCTTAAAATGAGCATCCCAAAAGTGAATTTCAAAAACAGGGCAAGCAACTTGGCATGGACACACACACACACACATATTCTTAGATATTTGAAAATGTGAATCTCGGGCATAAACAGGATTGAGCAATCAGATGACATGAATCATAGAGTTGGAAGAGACCGCAAGGGCCATCCAGTCCAACCCCATTCTGCTGTCAGGAAATCACAATCAAAGCATCCCCGACAGATGGCCATCCAGCCTCTGTTTAAAAACCTCCAAAGAAGGAGACTCTACTACACTCCGAGGAAGTGTGTTCCACTGTCGGACAGCCCTTACTGTCAGGAGGTTCCTCCTAATGTTGAGGTGGAATCACTTTCCTGTAGCTTGCATCCATTACTCCGGGTCCTAGTCTCTGGAGCAGCAGAAAACAAGATTGCTCCCTCCTCAGTATGACATCCCTTCAAATATTTAAACAGGGCTATCATATCACCTCTTAACCTTCTCTTCTCCAGGCTAAACATACCCAGATGCCTAAGTCGTTCCCCATAGGGCATGATTTCCAGACCCATCACCATTTTAGTCACCCTCCTTGTTGAATTGTGGTACCCAGTACTGGACACAATATTCCAGGTGAGGCCTGACCAGAGCAGAATAGAGTGGCACTATTACTTCCCCTGATCTAGACACTATACTTCTATTGATGCAGCCTAAAATCACATTGGCCTTTTTTGCTGCCGTATCGGACTGTTGACTCATGTTCAGTTTGTGGTTTACTTGGACTCCCATATCCTTTTCACACGTAGTTTCATTCAGCCAACTGTCCCCCATCCTATATCTGTTCATTTCATTTTTCTGCCCTAAGTGCAGTACCTTACATTTCTCTGTGTTGAAATTCATTTTGTTAGCTTTTGCTCAGCTTTCTAATCTATTCAGGTCATCTTGAATTTTGATCCTGTCCTCTCAAATATTAGCTACTCCTCCTAATTTGGTGTCATCTGTAAATTTGATAAGTATGCCCCCAATTCTGTCATCCAAGTCATTGATAAATATATTTAATAGCACTGGGGCCAGGACGGAGCCCTATGGGACCCCACTGGTCACTTCTCTCCAGGAAGTATTTCATTTTTGAAAAAGGTGGAGTACATACAAAAATCCACAGAGCTACTTGATTTCAATGTGGCAAAGATCATCTGCACAGAAGGCAATGTAGGCACATGTGTGGTTTGTGGTTTTAAAAAAACCTACACACACTATTTTCATTTTTCAGTGCAAATTATGGGAGCCCAAAGATTCACATTTCCAGATCTCACTTTGGATTCAGTACATGCATTGGGTCAGACTGGGTCTGAATGGACTCAGGATCCAAGCTGAGTCAAGAGGTCTTGCATATTCCTGCTTATAATATTCTGCACAAGCTTTTGAAACAGAGCATGGATATCTAAGGTTATGACAAGATAATGCCAAGAGTCTTCTGAGTCACTTTGGGATAAGTGGCAAGCTTTATTTAGGCTTTAGAGCAAAACTGATATGTAATAACCTAATAGTTTTAAATACATTTTGTCAACACTGCAATATTTTGTTGACTCTATTTTTTTTTCAAAGCTGGAGGGGGGACTGAACTACAACACCCATTCTTCCTTCCCAATGGACACACTGGCTGAGGGATTTAATGCCTAAATCCAATTACTAGTCCCAGCTAGACTATCCCATTGAATAAATTGCTCAGTAATAAGCCAATGCTTATGGAAATCCCATTGACTGCAATGGATCTAATCTAGATATGATTAGCACTTGGATTGAGGCCTAACAGTTATAGCCCCAAATAGTAACTTTTTCAAGCTCTGTTGTTTTTTTAATTGGCTATGATTTGTTCAGTACAGTGAAGGAACTGCTTGTACATCCAGCAAAGAGCCTCTTAAATGGGCTTGGATGTAAAGAAATGTTCACCTAGAATAACTCCGAGGGAGCTGAGGGTGTTTTTAAATAAACTAGAACACAAATTACATCTGACAACCAAAGGTTTTGTAGAATTTGTAAATCAAGTTATAAACCATACAGGTGATGTTCTGCCCTGGCAGTAGATATTTTTAAATGGTATATTTTGCACTTAGCAGTAGTTGATCAGTCCAGTAGGATGAACAGGGCTAAGGGACTTTTGGGGCTAGCAAACTTGGTAACTGATCCTTCAACAAGTGTGCCCCATTTCTAAATAAAATAAAAAATAAAAAGAATCCATGAAATCTCTCATTATATCCATAAAATCCATAGGACTTCGGAAAGTGGTAAAACATTAGAAATCCATGCAAAGTAAAGAGCAAAGTAAGGAACCTAATATTTTAACATACTGTAATTTTAAGCAACTTTCCCCTCAGCTTTACAAAACACTCTTTGGTCTAAATCCAATTGTCAGTTCCAACTAGTGTAGACCTATTGAATCAACTGCTGAGTGGTAAGTCAATACATAGGTGTCAGAGTGTGGCTATTTTGTTCTGTTCTTATCCAGAAGATTCATTTGCATATTGAGTATCCAGGATTTAGATTAAAGTTAATATGTTGACCTAATGGTTTAAGGATCACACCCAAGTACTGTTACAGTAATGTGAGTTATGATTATTCATGCAGACAATACAGATAATGTATGCAAAATGAATCAATGAAGATAATGACTTTTGGATGTATCCAACACTTTCCATGCATACATCTGAATGTGCCACCCAAAAACGGATGTTGTAAATAATCTGCTGGTCTATCATGTGCTGCAAACCTCTTTCTTGATTTTGTTGCAACAAACTTGCTTACATCTCTGGAAATGCATCTGTGTTCTAGTTTCAGAGCACTTCAGAATCTCTGGAAGAAAAAGACAACAGTGCCTATTAAACTATTTTCAGCACTTTAAAAGAAAGTTGATTGAATGTCTTTTTAAGCTATTGCTTATCTCAAGGGGCTATTGAAAAAAGAAAAAAACACACAGCGAGAAAGAGAAAGTGCTTAGAGATTGCAAATGGGAAATAGGATGCTTAGATTTCAACGTGAACAGTATCCGGTGTCTATAATTGCCATAAATGAAGCCAATCAATAGTATGTACAAAATACCATTATAATGGTCCATTGTCTAAGCTATCTCTAAATGATTACAGATGGTGTGTCTTCATCAGGAGTACTTTGATCAGATGGAATATTACATAGATTTTGTCCCTAACAAAGCTTGACTCAAAACAAGGCACAAAATGGACTGGGCCAGAAGGTCGTGTTAACCTTGTGGTTTTATAGCAAAGTGCAGCTGGAGACAAAAAAAAGGTCCCATGTTTAGAACTTTGTTCGTGGGCAGAGCCAGAGAGTCTGGCCACTATCTGTTATCCTAGCATTAGCAGCCAAAGGAAAAAGCGTTAATGGGAGTTTAAGGGGGAAAATAGTAACCTAATATTAATGAACTGGCATGTCTGTCACTTCTCTCTTCATTACTTTGATCAAACTGTCAAAACTTCTGGAGCCTGAATAATGGAAATAAACCATGGAGATCTCATTTAAGAACAATCTTAAATCTATTTGTACATACAGTGCATATTATTCATTAATTTTTTATTTTACATTGCTCGTTCAAACGCTGTTGTGTTGAGAACTGAGAATGAGTTAGAATAAAGCAAATTAAATTATTAATGCATGAAATACTGGCAAAAGAAATGCTATTATTTGATGTTCTTGGAGGTACTCATGATGCCAGTTCTAACATGCCATCTTTGCATTGACATCACATCAGACTAAAGGTTTTGCCAGATGAGCCTCTTATTGTGCAATTACTTTCCTCTGCAAAAGAAATTCAGTGAAGAAATAGGGCAACTGCATATTTACTTACCTATTTGTTTGTTTATTTGTTTGTTTATTTAATATTCCAACCTTTCTCCTAATAGAGGATCCAAAACAGCTTTTCTGGAAGCACAACTCTGATGTGATGTCAACAGAAAATAACTACTGTATTTACTCACCTACAAGGTGACCTCATCTATAAGTCAAGGACAGGTTTTGGGGCCAAAATTATGGATTTGACTATTACCCATGGATTAGTCAAAAGTAAAACTTAGGGGCATGTAACAAAGGACATAAAGGAGAAGCAAAGGAAAATGATGCCAATAACTTACAAACTTCTGGCAGGCATAACTGTTTGCGCTCACCCTAAAGGCTGGATGGATGTGGAGGGAACTATGGTAAATGATGGCTGTGTTATGTGTAGAGAAGGTGGCCAGGCACAGGTAGAGCCCTCCCTTCAGCCACCATCTTGGGGGGAGAGACGCAGGCTAGCTCCAACTGCCTGCCTGAAAGAAGAAAAAGCCCTCCTTCTGACCACCATCTTGGGGGGAGAGAGGCCTGTTATGTTTTATTTTGACTTTGTATTGTACTTCCTGTTGTACACTGCTTTGATCTAATTTGGAGAAGCGGTATATAAATAAACATTGTTGTTGTTGTTGTTGTTATTATTATTATTATTATTATTATTATTAGAGCTAAGAAAGTGAATAGATGTAAAAAAAAGGATGAAAAGGCGAAGCAGCTATGTTAGTAGTGATTATACCCTTTAACTTTTCTGTGATAACGTTGCATGATTCTAACCCAAAAAAGCTGAGAAACATACACAAATGTCTTATACAAATCCTTCATAGCCAATTCTTCTCAGCACTCCTAAGTCAACCCAGATTTTATTGGTCAATTTTTTGACTAAAATTTCTAGACTTATACATGAGTATATACAGTATAGAGGAACATCTCTCCATTTATATCCACCTACCTGCCTGAGAACTGAGATCTGCTGGAAAGACTTTCCTCTGGGTTTTGATCTGGAACTAGGGTTGCCATCCCTGGGGACCTCCAAAACGGGAGAAATGTAGGACATGGTTTAAAAATGTAGGATTTTGTTTGTTTGTTTGTTTCCTGGCCAGGAAATTTTTTAAAAAAAGTCCTACATTTTTAAACCTTGTCCAAGGCCTCGCTGGGGTCTGGGAGACAGCGTCTCCCAAGCCCCAGCGAGGCCTTGGAGGACTCCGCCATCGCGGAGCCCCATCCAGGGCCTAGCTAGGGCTTGGGAGGAAGCGTCCTCCAAGCCCCAGCCAGGCCTGGAGGACTCCGCGATCACGGAGCCCCATCCAGGGCCTCGCTGGGGGGAGGAATCCCGGGGGAATCCCCTGCCTCCCCGCGCGCCCGCGCCACCTTCCCCCTGCGCGGAGGAGATGCTGCCTCCTCCCACCTTCGCCTCCTCCGCGCGGCCTGGGGGAGAGGGGGCGGAGGAGGAGGGTAGCACGGGCGCGTGGGGAGGCACTGCCTCCAGCTTTGCCTCCTGCGCCCCAGGGAGGGGCGCAGCAACCCAGGCTGCAACCGGGGGGCTCCCGGTTTTGGGGCTGCACCCATGCCGGGAGGGGCCCCAGGCCCCCAAAATCGGGAAGTTCCCGGTTGCAGCCGGGTTATGGCAAGCCTATCTGGAACCAAACCCCAGTGGATACCAAGGGCCCACTGTAGACCACATTACAACTGATATATAAACCAAACATAACCCATCCCTCAGGTAAGGCCAAAAGCTCTTACCAGGGTTTTGAGTTTGTTTGTTTTTTCATATTAACAGATTTGGAGATAAAACTAACATGCAAAACAGTATGTCCTTTTCTACAAGACATGCTAATTTGAAGCCATTTATATGCATAGGCAAAACGTTACTTCTCCCATCTCTATTTTTTGGTATCTCTTTCAACATCATCCATCACTAATCCATCTGAAGAAGTAGGTTCCAGTCTATGAAAGCTCCAGCTTCTTTATTTCAGTTAGACTCAAAGATGCTACAAGATCTCTTTGCAGACTGGTTTTGCAGACTAACACAGCTATGTCTTTGAATTCTATCACTGTAGTCTCTATTACAGGAAGTAATGTCAGCATTTTTAAGCAGATTCCCATTGTACAGTTGGGAAACACTTGCTCAGAGATCCGCAGATTGCCTAGATACCAGAGTAACAAGACTGTGCTCTATCTATGGCATTCTCTCATGGCTTTCTTAGCTAAAGCCAGACCGAGAGCCTGACCTTGTGTGAGCTCACTGACAAGCCCCAAGGAACTATATGGAAATACATAACTGCCATTTTGGAAAATGATCAGTGATCTTTAGCAAATTGATACAAATATTCAAATCTCCTGCAAAAGTAACAAATAAAAGTGGGACTAGAAAATAAGATAGTGGTCCAAAACACATTGCAGAAATAATCCAGTTTGCGACCACTTTAACTGCCTTGGCTCAGTGCTGGGGAATCCTGGGAACTGTAGTTTATTGTATGCTGGCTATTTGCTGTAGTGAAATGAATGTAGTTTATCATGGCACCAGAGCGCTCTGACAGAGAAGGTTAAACACTTCACAAAACTACAGAAAAAGAGATTCTATCTCAACATTAGGAAGAACTTCCTGACAGTAAGAGCTGTTCGACAGTAGAATATGTTGTCTGAGAGAGTGGTGGAGTCTCTCTCTGGAGGTTTTTAAACAGAGGCTGGATGCCCATCTGTCAGGAGTGCTTTGTGTATTCCTGCATGGCAGGGGTTGGACTGGATGGTCTTTGTGGTATCTTCCAACTCTATGATTCTATGGCCCGAAATGCACAGGTCAAAAGAAACGTCTTTTGGCCACTTTGGGGGTATGGTGATCAGATGACGCACACCCCCAGAGCAGTCAGAAGCTGCTCTGATGCTGCGATCCAGGGCTGCTTTGGAAACCATGGTCCCCTTTGCTTCTATGATTCTACAGTCTCTCAGCCTCAGAGGATGGCAACAGCAAACCTCCCTGGAAGAAACTTGCCAAGAAAACCCTGTGACAGGTTCTTCTTAGGGTCACTATAAACTGGAAATAACTTGAAGGCACACAATACACATACACAAATTTCAATAGTAATTGTCACAGAAAATAGTATTTTGATTACAAAATCCAAATGTTGATCAGAATAGTGTGTTAACCTAAAATCAAATAATTATTTCAAGATTGATTATGAGTCCACATTTTGAAAGTCAGTGTACACTTTATGGGTGACGTTATCTCTAAATCCTTTCTTTTCTTATAATTTCACTGCAAATTACATATATGGAGAGTGTATTGGCTTGTTAACACATTCACATTGGTGGATGCATTTGCAGAATGGGAACATAACCAGTGGATGTTTACTTGAATATACTGTGCAATCTGTAACACCTGGGGAAATAGTAAATATTCCTGTGCAGTTTTTCTGTTAAGCTGACATAATGCAGGTGTTTTCGATGTTCCTACTATCTTGTAATAAACTCATGCAAAATAAAAGCAATATTCTCCCCATGGCGATCAAACCCTATACAAAAAGACTCAGAAGAGGCTCAGTGTCGAAACATAACACTACATTATTTAGGCTCTTAGTGTTCAAGAAAGTGCTGTAGGACATCTTTCTACTGAGGAGGAGGAAAAGAAGGAAGAAATAACAACCAATTATAAGCTATGTTGTATTTACATGAAAGAACCTTTTTGTTGTATTCTTCAGTCCCTTGTTTGGGCTGTCAGCAGCAATTTGATAAAGAACGTTCCTGTCTGTGACCTGTTTTTTCAGTGGTAACCTATATTGTGTGCGACAGAAACCAATGACAAGATAATATGCTGTTCTGTCTCTTGCATCTTGAACTTAGCATTTAAAACTGTTAGTTGCTTGATAATTTAGCTAATGCTATTTCGGTTAGGAAACAAAACATTGTTACTTTAATCTCACTTGCCCCTCCTCCAACACACACTTCAGAGGCCAAAGCTCACGACAACTGTTTTGTGGTGAATGGTCAATTGTTACAAAATTCTAATTGGTTATGGGTCAGTCCCTTTGAAATGACTGCTCTGCTCCAGTAATTTTTTCAATTAATTTCTTACAACTGACACAGCTTTGGATCTTGTCAAAAAATGTAATTTTTAAAAAATAGCTATGAATAACAATAATGATTGAGAGTGAATTGAATTGCTAGTATACTGTCTGCATTACAATATCAAGTGTTCTATTGGCATCTGTTTGCATTAGCATCTTATTTATTTATTTATTTATTTATTGGTTTTCTTAGAGAACTATAGTGAAGCTTTATTATAGAAAATATTCCTGGCTAGCATTACACACTCAGAAAGTAGGAATCCTATTATGTATCCATAATTGGGGTTTTCATTGAAATAAGCTTGTTTATCTTCTTAGAGACTACCAGTCCACCCATCCATTCTCAGCACAATAGCCAGTTTATATTACCTCTCTTTAGCCATTTTGATATGCCAGCCAAGTGACAAATGTGGTTTCATGTCAAACTGCACACTTAAAAATTTTCCACTTTAGCCAGTAATTTGTCATTGATGAATAAAGTCCTCCCCGCTCCTAATTCAGAGTTACTACAAGAGAGTTGTATAGGACCAAAGAAGTTTATTGCATGGGGGAAAAATGTTCCCTGATGCGTTCTCACGAGCACGAGCGCGGGCGCGCACGGAGCGTGATGGGAACCCCAATGGATCCCAGAATGCTAGTTTACTGCATGGCGGAATGCCACCATCGCCGCCGGGAGTTCCCATTGGGTTCCCAATGTGTTCCAGGAGGCGCCATTCTGGGAACGCTTTTGAAATGGACAAATGATCATGGCTATCAAATATTTTATAATTAAAGGTAAAAATAAAGGTAGTCCCTTGACATGAATGTCTAGACGTAACCGACTGTAGGAGGCGGTGCTCATCTCTGTTTCTAAACCGAAGAGCCAGCGTTGTCCAAACACTGCTCTGGTAGTCATGTGGCCAGCACGACTCCACCAAATGCTGTTACCTTCCCACTGAGAAGTTTATCAACTTGCATTTGCATGCTTTCAAACTGCTAGGCTGACAGAAGCTCACCCCATCATGAACCACCCTGACACTGAACTGCCAACCTACCGATCTTGCAATCAACAGAGTCAGCATCTTGAGCCACCACATTCTTATAATAATTTTATAATTAAGCAGCAAGTAATCATCATATTTTATGATTTCCACCTTCTACATGTGACTGAATAATGCAGGTTGAGATATGTAAACACACTCTGTCCAGTGTGGGTAGCACTGCTAAGTATACAGTGCACAGCAAGAGGGTTTAGTTACCTGGCAGCTATAAATCCTTCCTTAAAAGTAAGCTGTGTATGAATGTTGAACAGCCCTTACCTTTCCCTACTACTCTTGCTACTGCTGGCCAGCCTCTGCTCTCCTTTGCCTTTCAGAATAAGATAATTCAGGAGCCTGTGCCTTTCAGGAGCACAGCCTGGCGATATGTATCCGTTATTGTGCAAAGTCCCACTGCAACCCACTCTTAGGAAAGGTACTGTATTAAGAGCAACTGTGAGAAATCCCCTTCTAGATGAGGTTGGGGCAACAAATATGAAGTCATATAGTGGGGAGCAAAAAAAATTGCAACTGAAAATGAGGAGAGTCTGGGTAATTCAAAAAGCACTGGAAAGCTATGTATTTAATTTAGGAGTCCCTATTGCACTTTCTCTCTTCTGCAACCTCATTGTGGAAACAGAAAGCAGCCATTGCATGGTTCTGAAGCACAAACAACCTGCTACAAGCTCCTTTTCCCTCCTCTATCCCCCCTTCTCCTCTTCCACCATTTTCTTTCATTCTCAGAAGCCTTAAAACTCTGCAGCAGAGGGGTGGATAGGCTTGCAGCCATAAGCCTCAACTAATTCCAGTAACCAACAGAAATTGAAACTCAGCCCATTATAGTCCCTTCTAGCAATTCTTGACTTCAGCTCTCAGAGGCCTCATTTTAAGCATGGAGTTCAATTCTAAGCTAATTTCCTCATATTTAAGTCTGATTGATGAAGTTTTATTGTGTTTATATAATTCCGTGCCTTATATGCCTGGTATGTATCAGACTCTGCCTCACACATAAGCTGATTAATTCTCTATTAGACTTTTTATATATTGCTAATTGGCCAAAACAAATGACAGTTTTGTATATGCTTGATTCTTCTGTGTTCAATTTAAAAACCTTGAGAAATAGTTCAAGTTACTGGAATATGTCTACAAAATATACCTGCAAAGACCTGCTACTTTCAAGGGTCAGCCTTGTATCTTGAAGTATGTACTGTTTCACATATGTATCGCGAGAGAGAAAATCATTTACAGGTTACTTGGTTGAATGTTTGGCTTAATTTTGCTGTAGTTCACATTGCCTACAGAGCACATATCTCAGTAAGGGACAGATTGGAATAACTTCTTGGAAAGGAGTTTACTGCTACAAGAAGCTAGTTCCAGGACATCAGGAATCTGTTGTTGTTGTTGTATACCACCAAGTCATTTCTTGCTTATGGCAACGCTAAGGCCATAATCATAGGGTTTTCTTGACAAAGTTCTTTGAATGCTGGTACAAAATTCAACCACCACCATGAAGCCATCTGCTTGAGCACAGGGTCAGCTGAAGCTTGAACTTGAATGTGAGGCTAATATGAACGTCCCTCACAAAATGACAGTGAGGGCTTACTAATTTTCTCTTGGAAGGATTCATCATGGGCAAAAAGAATGAAGCCTATGCAGCTGTTCACTTGAAGCATGTGAAGACTAGACATGGGGAGCAAACATAACCCTTAAGTGTATTCAGTTAAATGCACTTATAAATGTGCTCTCCACATTTGGTAGCCTGGATCTTATCAGGATTCCTGATCACAGGTGAAATTTGGAAGCATGTTCATCCCAATATATTTAGAAACACCTTCCAGGTCTTCCAAGATAAATGCATGAAGATGTCCTAACACCAACATTGAAGGCAGGGCTTTTGCACATGCCTATATCCTCTCCTCACTTTAATTCTTATGTGTTGTAGTCTGTCAGCTGTTAAATCAAAGCAAGAATGCTTTCTCATCTTGAGTGAAGCAGAGGAAGAATGTAAAAAATAAATAAATAAAGAGACTCATGCCAGTTAAGGGATGTGCGTATCAAATGCAGTATTATGATAATATGTTTTATTGGGCCAAAGGAAGAATAATGAACACACATTATTTACAGTACTTTAAAGCAGACATTGAGACAGTCAAAGATGTCCAGTACCTTGACACTCATTAATCAAAATGCAGAAAAGAAATCAGAAGACTAGAACTTGGAAGGGCAGCTATAATAGGACTAGACAAAATCCTCAAGTGTAAATATTTATCACTGAATATCAAAGGATTGTCCATCTCATCATTTTTCCAATTTCCATGTATGGTTGTGAAACCTAGACAGTGAAGGAAACTGATAGGAAAAACATGAACCCATCTGAAATGTGGTGTTGAAGGAGAGTTATGCAGAAACCATGAACAGCTAAAAAGACAAATGAATGGGTCCAACAGCAGATCAAGCTGGAGCTCTTCCTAGAAGCCAAAAAGACTGTTGTATTTGGACATATAATGAGAAGACATGACTCAGTAAGAAAGACAACAATGCTTGGTAAGGTAGCCTAAATACCCGAAAGGCACTATATCCCATCTGACCTTGGAAGCTAAGTAGGATCAGCTCAGGTTAGGACTTGGATGGGAGATCACCAATGAATGCCAGGTGCTGTAGAATGCATTTCAGAGGAAAGAAATGACAAAACCACCTCTGAGTATTCCTTGGCTAAGAAAGTCCTATGAAATTCATAGGGTCACCATAGGTTGACAGGCAACTTGAAGATGTAAGGCCGCAGGAGTACAAACAGAAGATACAAGGCAGCAAGAAAAAGGGAAGACCACTCAGTCAAGGCAGCCAAGTCAACTTTGAGCATGCCTAAGCTGAGAACAGCTTTTGGTAACAGGCAGACTTTGAGGCCTCTCATTGATAAGTGAAACTTGACTGCAAGTAACGACAACAGATTGTCATTATCTGGTATTTTGTTATAATAATGTAAATTCTTTTTATAACAGATTGCTATCAGAACTGCTTTTAGAAGTGAAACTGGTTTAGTCTGCCTTACTGTATGGGAGAAGTGAGATTCAATGAATTTCTCTGACTCAGCCACTTTCAGTACTATTGAGCATGACCTCCTTAGCTTAAAGGCTCCACAATGTAATGCCTTCCCTGACACACACACCCATTTCTGCACTCCACAAAGTTCAGGTCTGCCCTTTAAGCTTTTTAATATCCATAGGAAACCATTGGAAGATGTCTTCTGGATTTCAGGCACAAACTAGTATATTAACCGATGAAGAGCCCTTTTCAGCCTAGCAGATAAAGTCCAATTTTTGAAGAGTCTTTAAGACTATATTATAGAAGTGGTTATGGCACGGCAGTGACAGCTAACACAAATGAAATTCTGACAAATTTGGGCACTTCTCCACCAGTAAAACACAACTCAACTCTATTTGTGCCTGCTCAAGAGTAATTCCCAATGCAGTAGCTCTTTAGCCTTTAAATACTCTCCTTCATCACAGGGGATAATAGCAGGAGAAGCTTGCATGGGATGTGGATCCCCCATGACTTGCATCCAGTTTGTGGGCCAAAGATTCCCCATCCCTGCATTAACCCATTCTTACCTTTGAAAAACATATATACCATTTGGATTTGGAAATTTTAAAATTCATTTCCAAAATCTGCTTACATGTCTCTGACAATGCTGAGCTGACTCTTCGGCTTAGTAACGGAGATGAGCACCGCCCCCTATGGTTGGACACAACTTGATACGGGGAATACCTTTACCTTTATTGTGAATTTGTAAGCCACCGTAAGGTGGATGCCATGGGTGAGAATGTAAATGCAATACAATTAATGCTCCAGTTTTCACCACAGCGGCAATATTAAGGGTGGCTGAGATGGCAGACCCTAAAGATGTAGGAGAGCCCCCCATTTTAAAATTATTAGGCTAAATCCAATGGTTAGCTCCAGCTAGAGTACATACATTGAATCATTTGGGCTAACATAATGTTCATCAGTTAAGTTCTCAAAATCATGAAGCTCTTGTATCAAGTGACTGTTCAGAAGAGGAAGCATAAGGTTCTCAACTCTACTGGGATGAGTGGACATCAGCTGTTGCTATAGAGAATATATTTGTTGTTAACTGCCCTCTAGTTGACTCACGGCGACCCTATGGATAAGACATCTCCATGAACCCTTGTCCTCCACTGCTCTGCTTAACTCCTGCAACCCCATAAAACCCATAACCTCCTTAACAGAGTCTGGCATGTGGCTCTCCTCTCTTCCTACTTCCTTCCACATTTCCCAGCACTATTGTCTTTTCCAATGAGTCCTTCCTTCTCATGATGTGTGTGAAGTATGACCACCTCAGTTTGGTCATTTTGGCTTCCAGGGAGGTTTCTGGCTTGATCTGCTCTAGGACCCATTTGTTTGTCCTTTTGGCTGTCCATGGGATCCTCAGCACTCTTCTTCAGCCCCACATCTCAAATGAATAGGTTTTCTTCCTATCTTCTTTCTTATCTGTCCACCTCTCACATCCATACATGGTAATAGGGAATAGAATGGTTTGTATGCTTCTAACTTTTGTACTCAGTTGTACATAGCATCATATATTCCACTAATGGTATTTGGGAAGGAATATGAATCACCGGGTGAGTGAAAAAAGATAAGATTTTTAAAATCCAGTGTGTCCCAACTGTTTTTGAAATGACTGGTTTCAAAAAGAAATCATTTTGCATTACTGGAAAGGAGGATCATGCACTCTTTCAAAAAGTGCTAACTTCCTTTCATGAGCAGTCCTTCAGATATATTAGTTTCATCTCACAAAGCTACAGTTCTCAGAATTTGGTAGCATTGAGCCAGTTCAAGCAGTCTCAAACTGGATTATTTCTACAGTGTGTTTTGGGGCATTGCAACATTTCCCTTCTCCCCCCCCCCCCCCCCAGATAAATTACTCCTTCAAGTTGCTATTTGCTGCTAGTGTCTATGTTGTGATTTTGGAGGGGAATGTGAGCATATGTATGGCATTTCCCCTATGGGGAAAAAACAGCAATGGGAGGCATTTAGATCTACAAAAGTGGGGCTAGACTGAAAAAAACTCAGACCCCTCCCAGACCAACCATGAATATCTTCCCTGACCAAACTGGCTGCAGGTAAGCTGACTTTAGCCCTTTCTTTGACAAACTCATCCAGGGAAGTTCTAAAACAGTGGTCCCCAAACTAAAGTATTTTGGTCTTTGATTTTGGACTTCAGCATCTCAGAATCTCAAACTATTGGCTGACATGGCTGAGGCTTCTGGGAGCTGAGGTTCAGATTCTCTTAAAGGGCACAGTTTAGGGACCACTACTTTAAAACATCTGCATCCTTCTTAACTGGCGGGTGACATTTCCAGTAGAAAGCCATCTTTCCCACCACTCCAGAAAAAAGAGAACAAAAACACCTCCTCTCTGGAAAAATCTACCTCTTCATTGCATGAGAGGTGGGCCCTACACAGACATGAAGTCAAGAGAGTGCCAAGGGATGGAGGGCCAAGCTCAAGGGTTTTCATTCGTAGGAGACAGAAAAAGAACCTGCATCCACACTGCAGACATAACCCGCTTTGAGCCTGCTACAACTGCTACGGCTCCATGCGATGGAATTCTGGGAATTGGAGTTTGTTGTGGGCCTAATGGCATGGTGGTGTGTGTGTGAATTTGATGGTTACTGTATTTGGTTTCAGAATAAGACTATTCTTAGTTAGTCATGTTGGAAAATTTCAGCATTTTCTCTCCCCCTCCTCAGATAGATGGGATTTTCCTTGTATGCAAACACTGCTGCTTTCCTTTTTTGGTGCTACTGAATCAGAGGGACAATAAAAAAGACTTTTGGGAAATGGTAAACAAAGCATGTGGTTCAGGTCACTTCCTTTACAAAGTTTTCTCTCTCTCACACACACACACACACACAAGAGATTCCCTGCTGCAGTCTGCCCTCCCATCTCCCTGCTTTGTCCACTTTCTTCAGAAAGATGGTGAGATCAATATTTCTTCTTTTATCTGAACTGTTCATTAGCTGGATTCACATGTTCTACCTCTCCATCACCAAAATGTTCCTGATGCAAAAACGTGGAGACTTCTCGGAGAAATCCGTTGTCCTCTGTCTACAAAGAGGCCTGTGACCTCACTGGAATGGAGACATATTGGATTGCAAAAGAGGGGTCCCTGTTGAGATACAAATGGTCTTTACATTTCCTGGATTTTGAAAATGGCCAGAAAGAGGAGGAGGCTGCCTGCACAAAATACATCCTCCTCAGTATACCATCTTTACTAAGGACTGGAACAACATGCAGGCATCTGACTAACATCTCCAAGTGGTTTCCCCCCCCTCCTGTTTGGCTTGTAACATCTTGCCTGATGAAGAAGCCCATGGAGCTTCGAAAGCTTGCAACAAATATATTGTGCATTTCGGTTGGCCAATAAAGGTATCCCTTAGAATGTAGCCTCTGCGCATATGTAGATTCAAGCCGTTAGTAAACGTTTGTTTTTAAATTGCAAGCTATTTGTGTTGTCTTTGAGAATCAGCCTCAGTTCTTAGAGAAGCATTGTTAGACAAGGACATCTTTCTGATGCTCTGCTGATTTAAAGGGAGACCCTAGCAGGCTTGGCTTTGATATTTTTGTTAATATCACTCCACTCCACCAAATGCATCTGAGGAAGTAGACTGAAATCTATTATGAAAGCTCATGCTGCCAACTTCTTTATTTCAATTAGAGTCAAAGGTGCTACAAGATTTCCTATTAGAGGGTTTTTTAAAAGAGCTTTAAATTTTAATAAGGTCATGTTTGTAATCTTTTGAAACTGATTTTTTTTTAACTTTGTATTTTTAATGTTTCATACTGCTTTAACGGACTGTTTTCAATTTTATTAGCCATCTCGAGTCACTATGCAGGGAAAGTGGGATATAAATAAATTGATTCATCATCATCTCTACATATGGCATCTCCAATGCAAAAGCTCATGCTACTTTTTTCTTTCAGTTAGGCTCAAAGGTGCTACAATATCTCTCTATCTTAGAGGACTTTTGAAAAGAGTTTTAAATTTTAATAAGGTCATGTTTGTAATCTTTTGAAATTGTTTTTTAAACTTTGTATTTTTAATGTTTCATACTGTTTTAACAGCTGCCTTGAATCCCTGTACCAGGAAAGGGGGATATAAATAAATAGAATCTCTACATACTGTATCTCCAATGCATCTGAGGAAGTAGACTGAAGTCTACAAAAGCTCATGCTACCAATTCCTGGCAGTTAGTCTCAAAGGTGCTACAAGATCTCTCTAAATAATAATAATAATAATAATAATAATAATAATAATAATAATAATAATAGTTTATTTATATCCCGCCCCTTGAGGTCAATTGGGGCGGCTACGTACTGTCTTCTACTAAGCAACATCTAGGGGTAGCTGTGTTGGCCATTTAGCAAATGCAATAACATTCAAGCAATGATACCTTTATTGGGCCAACCAAAATGCACAATGACATGTTGCAAGCTTTCGAAGCCACACTGGCTTCTTCATTAGGCAAACAGGAGAAAGACATTGAAGATGTTAGTCCTAGGCCTACATTTTCCTGTTTATGGTCTTAGTTCAGATGGTAGGAAGGGCTGTCTGAAGGCTGGCATCTTCCCCTTTGGCCATGTGGTCCCTGATAGACTTTCAAATTCAAGGATTTGCAATTAAAGGAAGATGTTTCCTTGGAATCCAGCATGTCTTCTTACTTTGTGAAGCCACAGGCTCCTATGTAGGTAGAGGACACTGAATTTCTCAAGAAGTCTTCATGTTTTACAGTCAGGAAAACTTTAGGTGATGTAGCAGTGAAGCATGCCAATTGGTGCCAATATCAGGGGGGAAATTGCTTTATCTTTTTGGAGGCAGAAGCCTCAGATGGCAAAGTCCCAGTGTACTGGGTCTCTCTTCCTCTGTGAGGGCTAAAATGCGGTATCTTGAAATCCAAAAAATATCTAGGCAGGGTAGCTATGTTGGCGATATAGCAAATCCAATTACATCCAAGCAATGTCCCTATATAGACTGTCAAAATAAAGCTGCTTCGGGTCACTTTGGAGGTATGCTGTTTAAATGATGCATGTGTCCTATGAATCCAGAAGCTGCGCCAAAGCTGTGCTCCATTCCTTAGGACTGGATTGTGGCTTTGGCACAGCTTCTGGACTTTTAGGACACATGCAACATTTAAATAGCATACCTCCAAAGTGACCCGAAGCACCTTTATTTCGGCCTGTCTGTATGGGGCCAATGATACCTTTATTGGGCCAAACAAAAAGCACAAGGGCGGCTCATGGGTTAAAAGAAGATTTTAAAATCTCAGTAAAATTCAAAACAATTAAAATCATCTATGCACAATATGAAATCAGCTAAAAACAAAATCAACATAACGCCATATAAAATGAACAGAGAAAGAAACAGAATAATAAAAATCACATAAAAGCCCACAGGACTCTATTCAGACTTGCTTTTTCGCTTCCCAAGCGTTTGTTATTCGCTTTGCCCAGTTTATTCCGGGCAAAATTTGACTCCTTTCCTTCCAGGGATCAAGGAGTCCTGGCTGGATGGGTTTCTGTAGAGAAGGTCTTCTTCCTAGAGAAGAAGGTAGAAAGAGATGATGGTTTCTATCAGGGCAAGAAAAGCCATGATGGGGAGAGGTTGGATGTGCCAGCAGTTTGATGGTGGTTTGGGTTTAGAATTGCTGACCTTCCTGGGAAAGATCATGAAACAGGAGTCTGAAATAAGCTTCCATCAACTATGGAAAAGGTTGAATTCAAAGATATAGCCATGTCAGTCTGTAGAATCAATATGTAGGGAGAGATCTTGTGGCACCTTTGAGACTCACTGAAAGAAAGAAGTCAGCAGCAGGACCTTTCCTAGACTTCAGTCTACTTCCTCAAATGCATTTGGATATAATAATGATGGTGATTATAATAATAAAAATGTAGAGAGATCTTGTTGCACCTTTGAGACTCGGTGAAAGAAAAAAGTTGGGAGTAGGAGCTTTCTTAGGCTTACCTTCCGAATGCATCTGAGGAAGTAGACTTGAGTCTAGGAAAGCTCCTGCTGCCAACTTCTTTCTTTCAGTGAGTCCCAAAGATGCCACAAGATCTCTCTACATATGCAAAAGGTTGCAGCAGTTATTTAAGGAGAAGGAGGCCCAGGACCCCAACCTGGGAGGGACCCCCTGGGCAACCTCCATAAAGGAACAACTTTGTAAGCCTGGCCTGTGTCCTCCAGATTTGCAGATATCCTTTGGAAGGGAATGTATACCAATGCTGCGGACCCAGTTATGAACTGAGATTTGGGTTTGGGGTGGTCCTTGAATGTCAGAAGCCGGAACCGGGGATGGACTCTCGGTTGTAGGACGCAACATAAATACGTATGAATCGTGGAGTTGAAAGAGACCACAAGGGCCATCCAGTCCAACCCCGTCCCATGCAGGAACTCTCAATCGAAGCATCCCTGACAGATGGCCATCCAGTCTCTGAAGGCATTTTGAAAGTCCCACCCTGGCTTTAAATGAAATTTTGGTTTGGAACATGGATCTGGTTTGGGGTGGGAGGGGAACACCTGTCTAACTTAAATAAAATACAATCACATATACACCCCACCCCAAAACACACACACACCTTGGGAGGGCCAATACAGCAACACTATGCTTCCCAAATGCCAGTCCCATTGATCCAGTGAGGAGGTTTCCAAAGACGTGGGCTCTGATCCTGGGTAGGCAAAGCTGTTTTGTGTAAACCTCACTAACAATGTCCGGGATTTGGAGGGCGAGGGGGGTGAAGTTCGATCGAAAGGGGACAGAGGGAACTCTTGAATCCAGTTCTCCTGGATCTGAAGGACGAATTAGAGCGCAACGAGCATTAGTTGAATTTTCTTCTGAAGTGTACAAAATGAAAATAATTCTGGATGCGAAAGTGGTAAAGAATTTTGGTCAGAATCCCAGCATCTGTCCGAAATAAAAAGGACATTCTGCCGCCTGGAAAAAGGGAAGATTTCATGCGATCCTCTGCTTGACTAATTCCTTTTGAGTACTGTATTTCCCATAAGCAGCACGTAGACTTCTTTTTATCTGCATCTGAGGAAGTAGACTTTAGTCTAGGGAAGCTCATGCTGCCAACTTCTTTCTTTCAGTGAGTCTCAGAGGTGCTGCAAGACCTCTTTCTGTACCATCTTCATATGTTGTTGTGGTGGTGTTGGTGGTGTTGGTGGTGGTGGTGGTGGTGATGATGATGATGATGATGATGATGATGATGATGATGATAGCAATAACAAGAGCATTTCTATACATTTCTACGCCGCTTCATAGTGAACTCAGCACTCTGTAAGTCTCCAAATGCATCTGAGGAAGTAGACTTTCCTCTAGGGAAACTCATGCTGCCAACTTCTTTCTTTCAGTGACTCTCAAAGGGGCTACAACACAATACTACTTCTTTGCATCTGCATCATGAAGCCCGTGCCTATGTATATGAACTAGGCACAGGTGGGGGGGGGAGTCAAACTATTTTTAATTTCATTTTAAATGAAGACTGAGTAACTTTTTACTGGGCTAATTCACATGAGCGAGTTGGCTCTCCTTACTTTTTTCTCAGGCTCTGCTGCAGCTATGCTGTAAGGAGATTTAGAGCATAATACCCAAGCAGGCCCTTGGCTTCTGAAGCGCTGGTTCTCAAGGACAACAGCCTTTGGATATGCTTTGGACAGCTTCCCTGGAAAGCAGTCTACAAGGTAAACCTGGTAGGAGTCCAGCAAGCAAGCGATTCCTCTCCGTCAAGAACCAGATAGCCATCGTTTGTTGGTCTTATTTGCTTTTGAGGGGACTTAAAACTACGTCTTTTATGTCAAACTCCACCTAAGATGGGCTGTAGTGCGGCTTCAGGATGATGATGATGATGATGATGATGATGATGATGATGATGATGATGATGATGATGATGATGATGATGGGATCGGGGACGTTACAATGAAGAATAAAACACAGTAAAATAATAACACAATCCCTAACCCACAATTAAAATAAGGCTGAGCCCTGAACTAAACAAGAAGTACAATCGGCTAAAGGTGCCTTAAGAGAGGACTAGAGCGATCTTCGGATCCTGTGTGAAATGTGGGCACCCAGAGAAATCTGCACTTGGGACAAGAGGCAGAAGGGGATTCAGAGAAACGGATTGGTTCCCAATTGGAAAAGGGGTCAGGCAAAGATACTATTTGTATCATCCTATTTGTTCAACCTGTGAGCAGAAAAGATCATAAGAAGAGCAGGTTTAGACTCAGAGGAAAGAGGAGGGAAGAAGATACAAGGAAGGAACACCAACAACCCAAGGTCCAAAGCACACTGCAGCAATAATCCTTTCATATTTGACATTCCTTAGTCATTTTTCCAAGCTTTCCGCTAGTAGTATGGTGTCAGCATATTTCAGGTCATAGAGTCATAGAATCATTGGAAGAGACCACTAGGGCCATCCAGTCCAACCCCATTCTGTCATGCAGGAAATCCAAATCAAAGCATCCCCGACAGATGGACATCCAGCCTCTGCTTAAAGACCTCCAGGGAAGTAGACTCTATCACCCTCCGAGGAGTGCGTTCCACAACACACATCCAGTTTGAGACCGTTTTAACTGCCCTGGCTCAATGCTAGGGAATTCTGGGAACTGTAGTTGTGTAACAAAATGCCACAATAAACTACAGTTCCCAGGATCCCCTAGCACTGAGCTAGGGTAGTTAAAGCAATGTGTTGTGGACCTAAGATATGCTGACACCATACTAGTAGCGGAAAACATCACAGACTTGAAAAAATTACTAAGGAATGTCAAATATGAAAGCAAAAAAGGCAGGCTGAATATTGAACGTAAAGAAACCAAAAATACTGACTATGGAAGAAATATATACATTCAACCTAAAGATGAAGAAGAAATCGAAATAAAGAGTTCCCGTATCTAGGATCAAACATTGATGGGAATGGAGAATGCAGCCAAGAAACAAGAAGAAGATTAGGAACAGGAAAGAACAGCCTAGACAAAATCCTAAAATGTAAAGATATATAGCTGAACACTAAAGTTAGGGACCTGAATGTACAGGGTTTAAGCAGAGTAGTGAAGGATGGGGGTCTTGGAGATGAAGGCAGTTAACAACAACAGCAACAGCAACGAGACTGCATTTAGTCTTTACATAACTTTACTTGTAGGAAGGCACTGTTCCTTGACACTTCTTTCCCAACCCTAAAAGAGGACTTACTTACACCAACTTACAATTTAGCTTTAAAACAAGGACGACGGAAAAGCTGTTTTCCCGACTTTACTTTTTATAAACGAAGGAGTAGTGAAACCAGCTTCAATCTTTGGACTAAAGATCTCCTAACTGCAAAAGGAGGCCAAGGCACCGCAAAATGTAGGACATGCCGGGGAAATGTAGGGCATTACCAAATCAAAGCTGCAAACGCTCATAGAAATGTAAATCGCTGCTTCTCAGCCCAGGCTCGAAATGGAGGGCGTTTCGAAATGCCTCCTGGACGGAAGATTGAAATGTAGGACATGTCCACGTCTCCGAGGGGTCTTTATCGCCTGTTTTTGGGGGGAATTCAAGTTTCCTAAGGCTTCAGCCTTTGGTAAAGGAACAAAAATATCCAAAATATCAAAGCCAAGCCTATTAGGGACTAGCTTGTAAATCAGCAGAGCAGCAAAAAGCGGTCTTTTCGTCTTAAGACGCTTCTATAAGAACTGAGGCAAACACATATATAGCTTGTAGTTTAAAAACAAAACTTTACTAATGGCTTAAATCTACATCTGCATAGAAGCTGCATCCTAACCTATCTAGTGAGTAGATCTGGTAAAAGAAGAAGTCTTTATCCCACCATCCTTTGGAAGAAAGTTGAGAGAGCATGGCGAAGGGAAGTGAGAAGGAAACTTTTTTGTTTGAGAACTTCCAAAGGAAGTTAGTTGAGTCACATGAACGATGTGTTTACCAACTTAAAAGGTATTTATTGCCCCTGTAATTTAGCAGGACCAAATGCATGCAAACAGATAGAGGACAGTGAAGGGAAATGCATGCAGGGAAAAATACTATCTGTCAGGAGGGGAAGAGAGAATGCAATGATTTCCCAACAGATATATAGCAGCTTCGCATGCTGAGACTTTAAAGGAATATAAATGCATGCCTATGGTAGTTTTATTACTTACTAACAGCCTCTCCTCCTTTCCTGTTTTATTAAGAGCCCACCTTACCTTTTGTCCCTTGAGAGCATCTCTCTCCTTCTCTCTTTGGTCTTGTCCCTTGCAAGCTGAAGGACACTTTCTGAAGAAGCATGGAGTCAACATTTTCTATCTCGTTTTCTTTGCAACGTGAAGTTAGACACATGCTTTTTGTAAGTAAACTTGTTTTATTTTCACTTTAGCTAAAGACTGGATCTTAATTGGGAGACCCCTGGGGCTGGGAGATAAAGAGGACCTAGTTTCCTGCTCGCTGTGTTTGCTTTGCTGGTGAGATCAAGCGATCTCTCCTGTTTTCCTGAGTTTTCTAACGAATCTCAACAAAGAAAATCCCAACAATTTCTCGGAGTGTAGTGGAGGCTCCTTCCTTGGAGGTCTTTAAGCAGAGGCTGGATGGCCATCTGTCAGGGATGCTTTGATTGAGAGTTCCTGCATGGCAGAATGAGGTTGGACTAATGGCCCTTGTGGTCTCTTCCAACTCTAGGATTCTATTACTGTATTCTAGATCCTAGCAGTCTCTTGCTAAAGGGGGAGGCAGCAGGGAAAGAGGGAAGCCGCCTTCCAGGTGGAGAGACACCCCGAAGGAAGCTGGGGAGCTTGCAAGGCCTGAGCAGGGAGCCTCTTGGAGGCCTCCCATCCTGAAGGCTTCCAGAAGTCCAAGCCCAGCTGGTGGACGATTAACAACAACAAATACGGATGGTGAAGATGAAACCGTCCTGTCTGGAGCCTTGAGGAGGGAAGCAACCAGAGCCCCTTTTCCCAAACTACCAAGGCCCCATAAGCCGTGTGGGAGGTTGCTGGATGATGGTGTGTAGAATGCCGGGTGAGTGGGTCAACATCCAGATTTTTGTTGTTGTTATCCATCCTTGAGTCGATCTCGACCCGTGGTGACTCTGTGGAGGAGACATCTCCAAGGCTCCCTCTGCTCCACTGCTCTGCTCAGGTCTTGCAAAGTCATCCCCATGGCCTCCTTCATACAGTCCATCCATCTGGCATGTGGCCTTCCTCTCTTTCTGCTTCCCTCCACCTTTCCTAGCATTCTTGTTTTTTCTAGTGAGTCCTTCCTTCTCGTGATATGATCAAAGTACAACAGCCTCAGTCTTGTCATCTTGGTTTCCAGGGAGGTTTCTGGCTTGATCGGCTCTAAAACCCATCCAGATTGGGGGGGGGGGTATTTTCAAGGGGTTCCTTCTCTTGGAGGAGGGGACGGTGAGAGGAGCAGCCCTCGGAAGGGCCTGGGCGTGGAGGACCCTTGCATCTGGCATGGCCCCAGGTGTTTCCTCGCCTACTTGGTCGGTAGATTATGCTGCTCCAAAGGGCTGGCTGCCTCCTCGGGTTTCGCAGCCAGTTCCTCTTGAAGCCCAGAGGAGAGAAAGGGGGTCTCCAGGTGAGTAGAGGAGCAGGCAGCGCCCAAGGGTCGGCCGGATGGAAGCAAGCCCTCTCCTCTTGGCCCGGAGGACGCGGAGGAAGGGAGAGGAGGGTCAGTTGGAAGCCGACAAACAAGATCCCAAAGATCTGCGGAGAAACTGAACGCACTGAAGTCCTAATGTAAATGAGATCATTAACATTAATGGGTTTTTTAAAATGTTGTAAGCCGCCCTGAGTCCCAGCCTTGGGAGAAGGGCAGGATACTGATGATGAGGAGGAGGATGACCATGAGCATGAGGATAATGATCCTGACTTCTCCGGCATGTGGCTCTTTATGGACTTCCGACGTAGCTGCCGGTCCAAAACGGGGAAGCTGGAGAGCATCTAATCCCATTAAGAGTCCATCACAACGGAGGAATTAATATCCATAATAATATTACCCATGTAAGAAGTGGATTTAGCCATAAAGGGTGTTGTGAGAGGATTTGAATCTCCGCAGGCTGGGATCCGGACCCTCCTCGGTTTTGCAGGGATTTTAGTTCAAAACCAGCAACAAAGCCCTCTTCACGCTGCAACCTCCGTATCTAAATGCCAGTAGACTCGGTGGAAACGTCTAAACTCTAAATGAACATATATAGATAGGATTAGCAGAATGTCTTTAGGGGAGAGATTCAGGCAGTCTGGTAATTTAATTGTTTAATTAGATTAGTTCGGTTTTAATTACTTGTGAAGCAGAGGCATACGGTTAAATTATTATTTTTCCTTCATTCTTTGTTACTCTCAAGGAAACACCGGTACAAATGGAAGTTGAAGTAAACCCTCAAAAGAAAAGATGCAGAAAATCTGTGTTGTATACACTTAACAGTCTTCAGCATCCACAAAACAAATCTGTCAACATCAGACTTGTTGTCAAGAACAGAAGCCATTGGTCCAAAATAGACTGCAGAAATGATCCCGTTTGAGACCGCTTTAACTGCCCCGACTCAGTGCTAGGGAATCTTGGAAACTGTACTTTATTGTGGCACCAGAGCTCTCTGACAGCAGGGAAGGCTAAATGTCTCACAAGTTCCCAGAATTCCCTAGCACTGAGCCAGGGCAGTTAAAGCGGCCTCAAAATGGATTATTTCCGCAGTGTGTTTTGGACCTTTGTCTGGTTCCCCTAAATCCGTGAATTCAAATCACTTTCTTATCAGAACTGCAAAGCGGAGTCACAAGGAGACAATTGTTTTGGTTTAGGCCCTCAGTTTCAGAATGCCCTCCTTTTAAGAAGGAGGCAGGGATTTCCTTTGCCATTTTTTTTTCTGCAGTGGAGCACAGCTCCAAAATAAAGACATTTTTATTCCTCCTAATCGTCATTTTTGTGCTTTTTCCTAATGCGGTTGTGCGCTCTTAGCGTTTTTTGCTGGCTGCGCTGGGTTTTTAAATTATGTATCGCCTTATCCTGAAAATCTGACGATGAAGCACTCTTGGAAGGATTAAAATATTCTAAATAAATCATACCTAAAACCGGAGAAGACCAAACAATAAACGGCGAGGTTGGAATATATGAACAAATGTTTATTGAAATAATCAGAACGCCTTTTTAAAAATAAAATTTTAAAAAAACCCAGCAAGAGACATTTTAAGAAAACCTTTCCCTCTTTACTTGGAGCTGCCAGTTTCCTGCCTTAAAAATATACTTGGGAGGACTGCCCTCCAAGAAACTGCATTTTCTAAGGAGGAGAGGGAGGCTGTGGGTCAGGTGCATCAGGGGAAAGAGCCATTGCTCCTGGGGTGATGCTCCTGTATCATTTACGCCGGAGGGGTTTGGGGGGAAACTTATACTGTGATGGCAAGGAAACTAGTCTTTCCTCTGTGTTCTCCTCGATATGTGTCAATATTGGGATCAATGGGGATGGGAGGAAGGGAGGGATGACTCTCAGTAAAACCAAAGCCTCACAAAGCTCTGCTTTGCTGAGAAGTAAATCCCAACTTGTTCCAAGAGGTTGTGGCTTCCTAACTGTGTAGCCCCAAACCCTCTGCAAATAATGCTCTGAAGGGTCACCCGCTTTTCTCCTCTGAAGGTGCTTTTGTAGAAACAACAGGCCATAGAATCATAGAATCGTACAGTTGGAAAAGACCTCAAGGGCCATCCAGTCCAACCCCATTCTGCCATGCAGGAACTCTCAATCAAAGCATCCCCGACAGATGCCACCCAGCCTCTGTTTAAAGACCTCCAGGGAAGGAGACCATGAGGGAGTGTGATCCACTGTCGAACAGCCCTTACTGTCAGGAAGGTCCTCCTAATGTTGAGGCGGAATCTCTTTTTCTTTAGCTTGCATCCATTGCTCCGGGTCCTGTTCTCTGGAGCAGCAGAAAACAAGCTTGCTTCCTCCTCAATATGACACCCCTTCAAATATTTAAACAATCATATCACCTCTTAACCTTCTCTTCTCCAGGCTAAACATCCCCAGCTCCCTAAGTCGTCCCTCATACGGCGTGGCTTCCAGACCCATCATGATTTCCATGATTTCCACCATCCCAGGGTCACCAGGGAGATGGAAGACTTAGGAGATCCTCCAAAATTTCTGGACAGAGACCATTTCTGGGCCTTCTTGAACAGGTGAGGATGGGGCAGCGGAATCAGATCTACTGTCTTCCTATAAATAATCATTTAAGCCGCGTGATCTTCCAAACACCAAACATCCTGCGTTTTTCTCGGTTTCAAAATCCTCCCCTGACAGTGCCTATTGAAGCAAGTCCCCCTGGGCTTACATAGGACCCACTCCCAGATGAGACTGCGCCCTAAGATTATTTCTATTTCCTGTGTCAAAAGGAAAAGAATTTTAATTTTATTTATTTATTTATTTTGTACAAAAGGAGGAGGCAGTTTCATTTAAGAAATCCAAGACTTTAAATCGATTTAAAGAAATTAATGATGACTGTCGTCTGGAGGAGAGACTCGGGATGTTAACTGAAAATACCAGCCAAGATCCGTTTTATTTGGAGTGTGTTTTAATTGCCATCTCTCCCTGAAGATTAACTTGGATTCTGCAAGTATTAATTCAAGACTTGGAAACCGGGCGAAGCATGTGGTTTAGAGCCAAATATCCTGAGATGTTGGCTTTACACAAAATATCCCCTGTTTAAGTTTTATGGAGGCTATCCCTGCTCCGTTATTAGTGGGCTATTTCATCCTCTAACCAGAAATGGTTAGTTTGTTCCACATATAAATTAGATATTTTAAAAATAGCAGGCTCTTTTTAAGAAGCGCCGAAGAGTCATCCTACCAAAAACCAATAAGTCAGTGTTAACAGGGGCTGCACCCACACTGCAGCAATAATCCGGTTTGACACCGCTGTAACGGGCACAGCTCCAAATACACTACATTTCCCAGAATTCCAGAGCATAGAACCGTGCCGTTACAGCGGTGTCAAACCGGATTATTGCTGCAGTGTGGATGCAGCCAGGCTAAATTGCATTTGAGGGTACCACACCATTACGATCAAAGGCTCTCATCCAAAAGTTACTTTCTTTGCCCCTCCTCCATTAGACTTGTAGGACAAACTGCCGGACGTTAGGCTTAAATTCTGTGACTTGGTGTTATTATTATTATTAATAATAATAATATTACTGAAATGTTAAGGTAGGGAAAGAAGTTTGTTAAAGAAACATAGCTTAAGCATGCATAATACTTCATATAATATCGCGTTACAGTCGCTAAAAGACACCAACTGCAGTTTTGACTCTGAAATGTTTGGAACTTGATATACATCATTCCAGCTTTCCATAGGAAACAGAAAGTGAGCGCGTTTCTGACTCGGAGAAAAATCAAAACCATTGGCCCATATAACCAATCTTCATCGAGTATTTTTTAACAGAACGAAGCAACAATAAGATACTCTAAAAGGGGGAAGGGGTCTCGGAGAAACGGGTGAAGAACGCAAGCCGTCCTCTAGCGTTATTCAAATGGTTTTGCACCATAAAGTTGACACGGAATGAATAATTACACTTGGTGCTTTCTCTGGGTTGCCTTCTTTCAAAGAGATCCTCAGCCCGAAGCGTGGAAGAGAGGAACAAACCGGGACCGGGGTTTTTAAACAGAACATTCCGCAACAACGGGATGAACCCGGAGTTCTTTCCTTTCACTGGAAGCAGCTTAATTATCAATCATTATTTTTCCAGACTGGACAAGAAACCTCTTTAGGAGGCGATCGGTGCAGTTTTGTTGAAAGAAGTTTTGTTGGAAGGGGGGGGGAATCAAAACAGAATTTCGAAACCGCTTTTGAGACCCTTTTCTAGAAACGAACGGGGGGGGGGTGGAAAACATACACTCTCTCGTCCAAGACCCTCGTATTTCTAAATGTTCCTGGTGCTCCTCCCGAGACGAAAAGGCCAGATCGATCCGAGGAGGAACCGGGAGCAGGAAGCCCTGGTTTTTGCGGCCAGCAAAGTCAACCTCTTACATTCTTGCTTAAGGAATGGAAGGCGGCCTCGGCGGTGCGGGCAGAGAAAGGGGCTTTAGCCGAAGGAGCGGTCCCTCTTTAGGCCTGGTGTTTCTCCCCGGAACCGGGAAGATCTTTTGGCTTTGGGTCCCGGTCCAGAAACGGATCGCGCCTGGGAAGCCCTCTATTGCACCGTGAAGACACGTTTCCCCACCGAAAAAACGAGCAAACACCCAATCCAGCAGGTCCTCGACGGCGCAGAAGACAGGAGAAGGGGAGTGACTCCGAATCAGACGAGTCCTGTCACTTGCGACCTCAGGAAAGGCACCGAGGCCGGCGGGAAGGCGGAGATCGGGTAGGCCGGGATGCCTCCGCTTCCTCCGCCGCCGCCCCCGGCTCCGTTGCCGCCGGAGACGGGAGATCGCGGGTGGTGCGGCGGGGGCGGCGGGATCGGGAAGCAGCCCAGGGCCCCGGCGGCCAAGGAGTTCTCGTGGTAGAGGATGGGGACGCGGACTATCCTTTGGGCGGCGTGCGGGAGGCTGGCTGCTTCCAAGTCGGCCGCCAGCTGCCGCTTCCATTTGTTGCGCCGGTTCTGGAACCAGATCTTGACCTGGGTCTCGGTCAGGTGGAGGGAGGCGGCCAGGCCGGCTCTTTCGGAGCTGCTCAGGTAGCGCTTCACGTCGAAGGTGGACTCCAGCTGGAAGACCTGGCTCCGCGAGAAGACCGTCCGCGTCTTCTTCTTCCGACCCCCGGCGGAGGCCGAGGAAGAAGAGGCCGACGAAGAAGAAGAGGCGTCGGGGGCCCGCGCCTCGCCTGAGTCCGACTCCTCCACCGGGTCCTCCTCCGGGCCCTCGCCCCCCAAGGCCGCCTCTGCCTCTCGCGGACCCGAGGGGCTCGACTCAGACCCCCATCGCTCGCCCCCGACCACGCCGATCCCTCCCTCCGACGCCGAGGGTCCGGCTCTTGCCGACGCTGAGGGCTTCTTCTCCCGAGCAGCCTCCTCCGAAGCCTCCGGCGAGTCTCTGTCGCTGGCTGAAGGGGAGAAAGGGAGAAGAAGCGGGACTTATGGCGGTGCAAAATATAATAGAATAGAATATATAAATATTATATATATTTCTTCCTCGTCTATGCCGCTGCATTTATATGGTCCCCTGAGGATTTGCAAAGGAACCTCGATGGAACTCTCACTTTTTATTTTGATGTTTTACAAACATCACCCCCTTCCCTTCACTTTACACACAAACACCCATCTTTCCTTGCTCCTTTTGGCTGCTATATTTAAATGGTCCCTTTAGGATCTGCCTTTGCAAATGAGGGGACCCCCACTCTGCCTTTTTATTCTTCCGTTTTACAAACTTCCCTTCCACCACCAGCCTTCCCCCAAATCTTTCCTTGCCCCCTTTTTGCTGCTACATTTAATAGTGCCTTTAGGATCTGCGCTGGCAAATGATGGGGCCCCCTGCTCTGTCTTTTTATTCTTCTATTTTACAAACTTCCCTGCCACTACCAGCCTTCCTTCAAATCCTCCCTTCCTCCTTTTTGCTGCTAGATTTAAACGGTCCCTTCAGGATCTGCGCTGGCAAATGAACCTCGCTAGTGCTTGCCAGGGCCATTGGGATCCTGGGTACCCACTGCCCCTTTTTTCATACAGTATTTTATTTATAACATTTATGGCATACAAATAAAACATAGCTAATGATATGCCTCTTCTGCTCCTCCTGGAGACCCTTAAGGGCCAAGAGCCGAAGGCCTTTGCCTCCCTGAGCGGAAATCCTAAGCAAACACAAGTAAGCCTTACTTAAAAGCAGCCTCTGAAACCGAGGCGCCTTAATCCAAAGTAAAGTGGGTTACAATGCCAAGGTCACGAAAAACCTTGGCCTCCGGTGGGAGTTAAAAGACAGAAAGTGGAGCAGACGGCAGAACCAGAAGCGCACTAAAATAGATTGTGGTGTTTTGTTTTGTTTTTAAGTCTTTAAAAAAGCCATAAAAGATGCATGGCAATATGGTGGCCTTGGCACAGTCCAAATCTCGAACTCCTTCTCTCTTGAGGTCTGGATCTCTCCTTCTGAATCAAAACAATGCTGTTTCAATCGAACAACAACAACCAAGTCTCTCGTTACAACTTCGTTAAACCCCAGTTTCTGGATTTAAGCAGAGAAATCCCTTCCCATTCGCAGAACCCGCGATGGCTCCAAATGGATCCTAAACAAGATGAAAGTCGAAGGCTTTCATGGCTGGCATCCATCGTTTTTTGTGGGTTTTTCGGGCTCTGTGCGAAACGTCGGGAATAAACTCTTCTAGAACAAGGCCACAGAGCCCGAAAACCCCACAAAAAACGATGGATCCTAAACCCTTTGACCCAAACTCCAGTGGCTAGTCTCGCCGAAAAGAGATCCTTGGATTCAATGTGATTTAGAGAAGTGTTTATTTACAATCCAGCAACTAATTCAGTGGATCAACTCCGTAGCGAGGGCTTGCCATTGGATTGAGGCCTTTCTTTTGGGGTCTGCTTCTTTCTAGGCATAGAAATGTTCTTCAGACCCAAGCGCTGGCTGAGGTCTAAGACTCGCCGGGAATTCAAGCAAAGGAATGGCTCTGATGAATTTGAGCTGCTCCCCGGTTGATCTAAACTTAAGAAGCCGTGCAGGGGCTCAACATTTGACTGGCAAACAAACACTTTAACATGAAGTCGAAGGCTTTCATGGCCGGCACCCATAGTTTTTTGTGGGGTTTTCGGGCTCTGTGGCCAGCAGAGTTTATTCCTAACCTCTGGCCAGCATCTGTTTCTCTGAAGATGACAGCCACAGATATAAAACGTTAGGAATGAACTCTTCTAGAACATGGCCATAGAGCCCAAAACCTCACAAAAATCACTTGATTTCCTCCCCCGTCGCAGGAGATCTTAATTTTGCCTTGGGACCAAATCCAGCTGGATGTGAAAACTCGACGGCTGGAAGGAAGGGGCTGTGAGAGGCGCAGATGCCAGACGAATAGGTGTCTCTCTCTTCCTTATGAAGAGGCACTAAATGCAATGTTTAGGAGCCTCCGGCCGCTGCAATGCCGAGCCGATCGTGGATTTGTGGCGTCTGCTTGGAAAACCACAACCCCAAAAAGCCCTGGGGAAACCAGGTGCGAAAGATGCCTCCAAATAACCCGGTATGGCCCCTCTTTTTGTCTGGCTCAAGGCTATGTAATTCTGGCAGCTGGAGTTTGTTGTGGGGTCCAGCTCCGCTCTGTTAAAGCGGGGCTAAACCGGGTTATTTCATCCTGTGTGGATGCAGCCTTAGGTTTGGAGGCATCGATCCCCGACGGCCGGGACTTACTTTCGGGGCTGGCGCAGCCGATGAAGGCCACCTGGGCCCTTCGGTACCAGTCGAGGGCGCTCTCCCGGAGCGGGTAGGCGTGCAGCCCCAGGCCGAAGCGGGAGACTTGGCAAGGGCAGCAGGGCAGCGAACAATGGCTGCCGGGGAAGCCTCCGCCGTGCGAGCGCCTGGCTTTGTGCTCTTCTTCTTCGGCTCCACTGCCGTCCGGCTTCTTCTGCTCTTTGGCTTTGGCTCCCAGCAGATTAGCGATGAAGAAGGAGGAGACCCGGGCCGAGGCGCTTTCCGTGGCTTCGTCCGGCATCATCGGAGGGAGGCGAGGGCTCTTGTGGCGGCTGTGGCTGCTGCTGCTGCTCCCGGTCCTCCTCCTCCTCCTCTTCCTTGCAAAGGCAGCCTCCCTCCCCAGGGAAGAAGGGAAGGGAAGGGCCCCTTTTAGGAGGCGATCACTCCCGACCTGCAAGGGCAGCACCGAGGAAGCCCCCCATCGCAAGGGAGTCCGGGGCTGGGATGGGACCGGGCGCCCCTCGCCAGCTTTTTTTGTTTTTGTTAATGTAGGTCAATTGGGGAGCAAATCACTGCGCAGAAAGCGAGACTCTCTGGCCGCCACTCCTGGAGGAAGGAAGGGGGGGGGAGAAAGGAGGGAGATCGGGACGCCCATTGGTCAGCCCGGATCCAGAGGACAGGCGGAACGGCCAATCAGAGGCTTGCCCTGGGAGGATGCGGATGACAAGAAGCTCAGAGGAGGAGATGGAGGAGGAGGTGCATTCCTTCCAGCTCCCCCCCCCCCCCCCAGTCCTTCCCCTCCCTGTTGACATTCCTTCCTTGCACCTCTTGGGTCCCCCGCCCGGATTCCTTGCAAGGCCGCCTCTGGGTCTCCGACGTGCCCTGAAACTCCACCTAAGAGAGCACCCCCGACTTCCATGGACAGCGAAAGGGTCCTGGCGCCGCTTTGGACGCCTCTGGTCCGCGACCCAAGCCCCCTCTTGCTGCCTCTGCCCTTCCCGGGGATGTGAAGGGTAGGATGGCAGGTCAAGGGTCCCGATGCCTCCAAGGGCCTCCATCGCCGGCCAGGAGCGCCCTCCGGGCTCTGATCTGAGGCCACAGAACTGGGATTTTCGGACACCAGTCTTCAGCAGTCCAGTCCGACGGGAAGGCACAGATTTGGGCTGCCGAGTGGGTGGAAGGGCCGGGAGATCCCCTGGCTCCGGATCTGGGGGCCTGCCCTGTCGGGGAGGAGGACGCTTTGATTCTCTCCTTCCTTCTTGATGGAGCCAGAGCAGGAACTTCGATTGACTGCAAAAACGTGAAGCCTCGGGGATCACACCGCATTCCCCCCATTGTCGGGAAGGGAACTAAAGCAGAGTTCTGTGTCGGGTCGTGAAGCCCTAAAGATTTCCTGGCTGGCCCCTTGCTTCGCAGCTGCCTCGGCCTGGAGGGAGACTGGCTTTCCTTCCATCCCTTCGATCCCGAACCAGCCAAGTCTTCGTTGCTGCGGCCAATGACCTCCCTTTAAGGCAGACAGGTGGAAGGAACCATGTCCAGCGGGAGCCTGCAAGACTACAACTTCCATCACCCTTGACCTTTGCTCAAATTGGTTGGGGCAGGTAGGAGTCTTTGGGGAAGGGGCACAGATTTCCCCTTCAGGCTTTGGAGCAGTTTTCACTCACTTTAGTTAAAGTCCCTGGAGAACATCCCATTCTTCTGGTTATTAGGGAAGCAGGAGGGCTCCTGGAAGGGAGCTGCAACGAAGGGAGTAATCCTTAGAATCATAGAATCGTAGAGTTGGAAGAGACCACAAGGGCCATCCAGTCCAACCCCATTCTGCCATGCAGGAACTCTCAATCAAAGCATCCCCATTGACAGGTGGCCATCCAGCCTCTGCTTAAAGACCTCCAAGGAGGGAGACTCCACCACTCTCCCAGAAGTGTCTTCCACTCTGGAAGCTTTCCTTTGTCCTCTTACTAGCCAGAGTGTGTGCTGTGTGCCATGGAGTCCTTTTCGACTTATGATGGCAAACTCATCCTGGGGTTTTCTTGGCAAGATTTGTTCAGAGGAGGTTTGCTATTCTTTTCCACCTGAGGCTGAGAGCATGTCACTTGCCCAAGGTGGGTATCATGACTGAGGCCCACTTAATTCAGTGGGATTTGCTTTAGGGGGAAAAACTGTATTAAATGGGGTTGTGGAATTGCTGCTTGCCAAAGTGTATTTAGGCTTGCAAATCCCTCCTGCCTTCCCAGGTCACACAATATATGTACCCAACTCCTTTCCAGGCAAGCATTCTCTGAAGATGCCAGCCACAGATGATGGAGAAACGGCAGGAAGAAACAGGAAGATGGTTCCATAGACCTAAAAAACCCACAACCCCCCCCCCCATGTATTTAGGCTCATAGTCCAGAGGTTGGCTCCTTCCCCTCCAGGGATGGCTGGAGCGGAGTCCTCTCATGTGTCCTCTTTCAGATCTTTATAATCCGATGGCCCTCCTGCGCCAGGGACCGGGACAAACGGGACACAGTCTTAAACTGAGCTGCCCCCTGAAACTGAACCCCATTTTCCATCCTTCGGGAAAGAGGCAGAAACGGGTAAAATACCACGCTTTTTACTACAAAGAATAAACAAGAGTAGGCGCCAGACGAAATGAAACAGGGAATAGGAGAGCACAACCAGCCGCACAAAACCTATCTATATTATTATTGTTGTTGTGTTGTTATTGTTATGCTTTTTTTATAGCGCGGTTTAAGGCCCTCTCTTCTGATCAGCAGCTCTGTTGAAATGCGGTCGTAAACGAGTTTTCCTGCTAGGAGGGCTGCTTTCACTGGATTGAAGAGGGGATATTATTATTATTTTATTATTATTATTATTATTATTATTTTATTATTATTATTATTATTATTATTATTATTATATTATGCATGACAAATATATCTTTAAGCATCTCCCGGGCTGCTGGAGGCCTTTCTTCCCGCTGAAGGCAGGCTGGGCTTTGTTTCCCTGCCTTCTGTGGCATGTCTTTGCAAGTGTGGAGTCTCTGCTCCAATAATGTCCTCCAAGGGGACAAATGTCCTCCATGTATTAACCATACTTTTAAAAACAAATAAAGACCTTCTTTGGGAGCTAATGCTTCGACTGTTTCTTCCTAGCTGCGGCGGGAGTTGGCCTGGATGGCCCTGAGGTCTCTCCCATTCAAGAAATCTCTTGGCGCCCTCAGGATCCTCCATCGTCCCCCAACTCCCAGGTGAACTCTTCCCTTGACTGCTGGGGAAAGGAGCGAGTCCGGGCCCTCTGTCCTAAGGAATACCGGACTTATCCTGCTTCATTTAAGGCCCAAAGACTGAGGCACCGGGAAGCCAGAAACCCAGGGGTCATAGCAAGACCCGGCTTGGCCTCCTCTGATGCAAGCATCCAGGCAGAGTGGTCCTTCAGAGTTGAGGAAGAGCAAGAAGTTCTCTTCATGGCTGAGGTGCTGATGGGTCCAGCCCAATAACAGACGAATGGGGCCTTTGGCCGCCTGGAATCGACCTCCACTCATGGCGGACCTTGTGAATCAGACATCTCCAAGAGCCCCTGTCCTCCACCGCTCTGCCTGTGCGGCCTCCCTAATCGGTCCATTTGGTGTGGGGCTTCTTTCTTTTTCCTTCCTTCCTTCTTTTTCTTTGCCTTTTAACCTTCCCTGGCACCAGTTCTTTTCTAATGAGTCTTCTCATGAGGTGCTCAAAGCAGGACAGCCTCACTTCACACCTCGGAGTCTACCTGAACTGCCATGGCTTCAGCCAGTGGAATAATCTGGGGAGGCACTAGAAACCCCGTCATGTAGGGAGGAGTGTGGTTGGACTGGGACCCTGGGAAGCCTGGGAGACCCTCGGGGGGGGGAACCTGGGACAAGTCACAATATCACTTGGGAGGCGCTGCAGACACCCCTTGAAGTCCAAGGCCCTTGATTATGGTAGTCGCTGAGCCCCCCTTCTACCACTCAAGTGGGATAGAGGGGCTCCTACTCCGCTCTTCCCGCCAAAACCAAATGTTGTCCCAAGCTCTTGTCAGAGTCCAGTTCCTCCTTTGGAAGACGGTCAAGAGGCCCCAGGAGCTGGACTTCCAGGCCTGTGGAGAAATAACCTGGTTTGGCCACCCTTTGACTGCCCTGACTCACGGCTATGGAATTCTGGGGTTGGAGCCAGTCTCCTCGCCTGGCCTCGCTTTTCCTATTAATTCAGCTTAATTTTTGCCCCCCTCCTCCTGTCGGCCTTCCTCTTGAGCCCTGGCTCGCCTCAGCCTCCTGAGGGTCGAGCAGGCTGCCCACCTAAGAGCTCCTTCCCACTTGGAGGTTAATTCGGTTCCTGGACTCCCCTTTGCTCCATTGCAACCAGCCTCCGGACCGGAGGAAAGGAGGCGGGATTCAAAGTAGAGGGCATTCCCAAACAAAAGCCACCAAACACATATCAAGGAAGTTGCTGCTTGCTTGGGGATACACAAAATGGAGGCCTTGTGAAGGTTGAAATGTGTGTAAGAAAAGGAGGACCACTCTGGGAGGAGCCCAGCTGCCCCTCTGAGGGCTCCCTTGTCCTCCACTTTGGGAGGGGGCTCAGGGGGGGCGGGACCAAGGCTCCTTAGCCAATGGGCTTCTCCTTCCTTGGCTGGCGGCGCGGGGGCTTTAGCTGGCCGCCAAACTGCCCCCCCACCTCCTGAAAGGGAGAAAGGGGCCTTGGTTGGGAACGGCCGGACCTCTGCCAAAGCCCTCTTGGAGGGATGGACTACAACTCCCTAGTCCCCCGCCACACAGCTGAAGGGCGATAGGTTGAGGAAGGCGGGCTGCAATAGTTTCCCTTCAAGAATTGGATTGTGGGACCGTGGGGGCAACCGTGGGGGTCCACTGCCATAGAGGAACAGCAACGTTTAAGCAGCCACAGTATTGCTTTTTGTGGGTCTTCGGCTGGGTGCCATGTTCTGGGAGAGTTTTATTCCTGAGGTTTCGCCAGCACTTTCTCTGAAGTGCCAGCCACGAATGCTGGCGAAACTCTTGCAGAACATGGCCAATAGCCCCCCCCCACAACCCCCCACAAAAGCTATGGTACAAGCCTCACACGCCCTTCCACTTCACAGCCCATATTATTATTATATTACTATCCTTTGACTACACAGGCCCACATATATTATACTATCCTTCCACTTCACAAGCCATATTATTATTAATTAATATCCTTTGACTACACAGGCCACCTTATTAGATTACTATCCTTCCATTCACAAGCCCTATTATTATTACTATCCATTTATTATTATCACTCTCTTCCACTTCACAAGCCCATATTATTATTATTACTATCTTTATTATTATTATTATATTATTACTATCCTTCACTTCACAAGCCCATATATTATTACTTCCTCATTATTATTATTATTACTATTCTTCTCCACTCACAGCCATATTATTTATTTATTATCTTATTACTATATTTCTTCCACTTCCAACCCAATATTATTACTATCCTTATTATTATATTACTATTCTTCACTTACAAGCCCATATTATTATTATCTATCTTCATTATTCTTATTATTACTATTCGCCACTTCACAAGCCCATATTATATTTACTATCTTCATTATTATTATTATACTATCCTTCCACTTCACAAGCCCATATAATTATTATTACTATCCTCGACTACACAGGCCCACATTATTATTATATTACTACTATCCATTATATTATTTTATTATTTTATTATTGCTCTCCTTCGACTTCACAGGGCCCTATTATTATTGCTATCCTCCTCTCCTCCTCCCGCTTTGCCTCCAAAATGGGACTCAAGCGGCTCTCAGTTGAAACCACAAAAAGTGAAAAATTAAAAGAGGATCAGACTTTTACAGTCTTAAAACAACCACGCAACAAAAGATTAAAAGGAGTTGGAAAGACATTTCTCTCAGGATTTCGTGGTGGGAGCCCATTCTCTCTATTCAGAACGGTTTGTGGCAAATTTGGCTGCGTCCAACCGGAGAATCCACCCGGTTTGCTCCGCTCTGGGACCACACAACTCCAGCTCCCCGTTCCATAGCCTTGAGCCGAAAAGAGTTAAAGCGGTGCCAAACCCCCATTATGGATTAATTATGGGAATTATTATGGGAAACATCAGGGGGAAAAGGCTTTCTGGAAAACCAGCTCGGTTATAGAATAGTTTATTTAAACTGATGGCTAAGCAAGGCATTCACCTATTTACTGCCCCAAATCAAGTTTTAAAAACTATGTAGAAGAAGAGATTCATGGAAAACTACACTACATTATCAGACCACGATAATTTTCTGGGCTTGGTCTCCTTTTCTGAGTGCTTTTTATGGAAATGAATTTATTATGCACAATGGAGAACTAGTGGAGACAAAGTAATCCCCCCCCCCAGTTTTATCAATGTTGAGGTTCTCTTCTGTTTTTTATTTATCTTATTTTGTTTTGTTTTGTCATGTTGTTTGTCCGTTTTAGCTTGTTGGTTTTAATTCTCTATTAGATTTATACCTTTTTAAGGGGGGGGTACCAGAGATTTGATATGTTTGCATTTTTAACTTGTTAGCCGCCCTGATTGTTCTCAGAGGGATACAAATATATTTATTTTATTATTATTATTATTATTTATTATTTTATTATTATTATCCATTCCTTACATTAGCAAGACAAAGAACTTGTCATAGTTAGGTGTTCCTTACAATTCAGGACCTTTTAGTTGCATTTTTCAGAAAGTAATTATATTCTTGATATAAGAACTTTTAATGTATTAAATATAAATATTAACCTGGGGGAGAGTTAAATGAATGTATGTTTTATTATTATTTGTGTTTATTTTAATGTTGTTCTTTTTGGAATACTCTTTTAAACTATTCAATAAAATTAAAAAAATTAAATAAAAAATATATTAAAATGCCAAAAATATAAGTTTCCCCCCTAAAGTAGCAAAAACTATTTTTATCTGCAAAGGAGGGATTAATATTGCATTATTGTAATTTTTAATTTTTTCTGATATTTTATTCTTTCATTGTTGTACTCTGCCTTGAATCCCCTGGGAAAAGGTGGAATAAATTATTATTATTATTTTATTATTATTATTATTATTATTATTTCCTATTTGAAGAAATAAAAAAAAGATAGACAGATAGAAAAGAAAATGCAGATGTTGAATGGATATTATTGTGTTTTGTTTTGTTAATGTTGTTTTTGTCTTGTTTTAACACTTAATAAACTTTATTTTAAAAAAAAGAAAAGAATAAATGGATTTAAATTTTCCAGAAATTTTACATTTCTGTTTAGTTCAGTACAGTACTATAACTTCATTGTGTTTTATCTATTTACTATTGTAAACCGCCTTGATCTTTTTGGAAAGGTGGTATATAAATTTATTATAGTATTATTATTACTGTTATGAAAAGTCACTGTATTTATTTGCACCCATACATGATTTAATTATTTTGTCACCCCCTTTATTATTTTATTTCATTTTTCTTTGAGTCTGCTGCTTTCAAAACCTCACCTATATTCATAAATAAGTGTGTCTGGTATCCATTAGGATAACACTTTGTAGATCTGACGAACTCTGTCCACAAAAGTTTATGCCATAATACATTGAACCATAAGTAGTCTTTAAATGCAACAAGGCAATCACAGTGTTTGTAAGCTCTGTTTATAAACTCTTTTTCTCTTGGTCTTTGTTGCTTTAGTACCAAGTGTGAGCACCCCCAAAAGGCAGTAGCCATTTAAGGACCCAAAATAAAAGATGGAGGAAAAGGAAAAGAAAAGGAAAAATCCCACCATCCTTCAGCTTACAATCTTTTCTGGTTTGTGACTTCACTACCTATGTCCTTTAAGACTAGCAATATCTGTCATTCTCCTTGGCTTAAAAAGCCAATATGATCCTGGCTGCATCAATATGATTTAGTTTCTAGATCCAGGGTGTAATTCCTGGCATTCTGCTTTGGTCATCTGGAAAACTGTGTCCAGTTCTGGGCACCACAAGTCAAGAGGGATATTGACAAGCTGCAGCATGACCAAAATGGTGAAAGGTCTGGAAACCATGCCCTAGGAACGACTTAGGGAGCTGGGTATGTTTAGCCTGGAGAAGAGAAGGTTAAGAGGTGATATGATAGCTCTGTATAAGTATTTGAAGGGGTATCATACTGAGGAGGGAGCAAGCTTGTTTTCTGCTGCTCCAGAGACTAGGACCAGGAACAATGGATTCAATCTACAGGAAAAGAGATTCCACCTCAACATTAGGAGGAACCTCCTGACAGTAAGAACTGTACAGTAGTGGAATATGCTGCCTCAGAGTATAGTGGAGTCTCCTTCTTTGGGGGATTTTAAACAGAGGGCTGGATGGCCATCTGTCTGAGAAGCTTTGATTATATCAAATCAAAGGGGTTGGATTGGATGATCCTTGTGGTCTCTTCCAGTTCTATAATTCTGTGACATTTCTGAGGGAGGCTTTACGAAGACCTCAGGTTCATTTGAGAGATGGCAATTAGTCCAAGCTCAGCCACTGAGCTTCATTGCTGAGTAAGGACTTGAACCTGGGAATCCCCCCAGACCTCAACTGACACTCTAACCAGTGTCCAACCATCATGCTGGATCAGTTTAGGCTGGGGGCCTGGGAGACAGAAATGAATGGTAGCCTGAGAGGGCCAGAGGGTAAAGAGCTTTAAAGGTAATAGACACAACCAGTACATAACATGGGGAATGTGGGGTGTATAGTCTGCACCTTAGGAGGTTGTGTGACACCACTGCTCCTCAGTTATCTGCATTATGGCAGAAACTACCTGCGACATTGGCTTGCTTCTGTTCGAAATGCTGTAAGAGATGGGGCGAGTGGAGTGAGGATCAGTGAAAGAAGAAAGGAGAGGACACAGCTTTTTTTTTTAAAATTAAATGTCAAATTTCAGTTTTTTTAAAAAAATACTTTTTAAAAAATATTTTTATCCCTTTATAATTTTCTGTAAAAACATCCCATTTTACCAAATTTTTGCTTTAACCACATGAAACTATGCAGATGTAAATACACTTAGGTTGTTAATGTGATAATGTAATTTAAAGGTATAATTCTAATTTTGCTAGGTTTTTTTATGTCACAATTAATTAATTAATTAATTAATCAGCATTAGAGTCAACAATAAATGAGAATTATGATTTATGAGTAACATTAGTAAAAAAAAACATGACTAAGGAATCGCTATGGTGTGGTATGGGAGGAAGAGGTCAATGAAATGGGGGTGACACCATGGTTTATGGCACTGGGTGACACCAACCCTAGTGACACCATTGGACCCAATCCATCAAACGTTAACAACAATAAAATCCTGTTGAAATCAACAGGGCTTAACATTAGTCCTGATTTGTATTCTGCTATTTTCAACAGGATTTAGTAATAACTAAATAGTATCACGTAGCCAGCAAATCTGGAAATTATTAGCTCCAATATGACATCTGTTTGCTGTAAAGTAGCCTCTACCTTCCAACTTTCAGCTGTGGCCCTGATAAAAAAAATAGCACCTAGTGATCTTTTTCATGATGCTCAGCTTATGAGCTATAACAGTGATGGCACAGAGCTATAAGGAAAAATGGCCCAATTCTGCAGGCCTTATGTGGAGTGAGTGGCCAATGGCTGTATGTATCAGAGTTGCATCCATTTACGGAACAGAAGTATTTTGTTTCAACTAATATACTGTATTAATGGATAAATACTCTAATAACAATGTAATGAAGAAGCTCAGACATGTAATGCGTAATAGCTATGGTTAGCATGGTAGCGTTTAATGCACAAAGCAATTACTCAGTGTGACTGTTTTGTCTTGCATGCTGTTTAACATCTACCAGTATGTCACCAGTGTGCTGATGACACCCAGCTCTCTCCTTCTCATCCAATTCCAAGGTACTCTGTAATGAACCAATATCTGCTGTCAGTAATGGGCTGGATGAGGGAAAACAAATTGAAACTTAATACAGACAAGACAAAGGAGCTTCTGGTCAGTCATTAGGCAGATCAGGGAATAGGGACTTTGTGATGGACAGGGTTACACTCCTCTTGAAATCTCAGATTCACATTTTGGGTGTGCTCCTGGACTCAACTCTGAGCCTGGATGTCCAGTTTCCAGCAATGGCCAGGAGTGCATCTGCACAGCTAAAACTAGTGTGATAGCTGTGCCCATTCCTTGAGACATCAAATCTTACTATGGTGACACATAACTTGCTGACATCACATTTGGACTACTGTAACACAGTGTACATGGGGCTGCCTTTGTAAACTGGAAACTTCAGCAGGTTCAAAATGTGGCATCCACAATGCTGACTGGGGCCAGTTATAGGGAGCATATAACTCCTTTGGTGAAGCAGCTACATTGCCTACCGGTCTGTTTCAGGGTACAATTTAAAGTGTTGACCATGACCTATAAAGTCCAATATGGCTTAGGTCCAGACTATCTGAAAGACCATGTCTTCCCATACAAACCTGCAAGAATTCTACGATCTTCAGGGCAATGCTTTCTCTCTATCCTGCCATCATCACAGACTCACTTGGTGAGCTTTCTCAGTGGCTGCTCCCACCCTCTGGAACTCCTCTCTGTGGACTAGATTGCAAATACAGTAAAAACCTTTTCATTTGTCAGCAAGCTTTCTATATTTGTTAATGGAGTGTGTGTTTTATTTTTATTTTTTTAACTTTTGTATGTTTAAAATAATTTTATATTGTTTTAATTATGACTTTTAAAATTATTTTTAAAATTGCATTGTAAATTTTGATTGATTTCCTTCCAGAATATTAGATGGATAGCTAGATCATATAATCATAGAGTTCGAAGAGACCTCAAGGACCATCCAGTTCACCCCCTGCCATGCAGAAACTCAAAATCAAAGCATCCCTGGCAGATGGCCTCTGTATAAAAACCTCCAAAGAAGGAGATTCCATCATACACAATGACACAAGGACTGATGGGCTCCATCAGTTCAAAAAAGTACCTCCAAAATTCCTCTCTCCCTCCTACTCCTTTTTTACAGTGTGATGTACTTGCTTATCTGGCTTATATTTAAATGAATGCTAGAGAAGACCTTTAGGAGATGTAATGTTTGAATTGGAGAGATAGTATGATGGGTACGATGTAGTGAAAATATAAAATTCATTGATATCACTAGTTAGCCCACTAGCCTTTTATACAGAGAGGGGATTCTGCCCAGATTCAAAATTTGCCCATAACAAGGCCTGGTAACAAGAACAGCTGCCCCTTTCCCCTTCACTTTCTTCCTGATTTGTCCCTTCCACACTGCATGAACAAGAGGAAGTTCCTGTTTCTCTCCCTATCCCTCCTCCTTCCCCTAAATTGTTTTGAGAATCCTAGAATTCAGCCAAAAGACCAGATCAAAGCTTGTTCCTACAAAGGACAGTCTTGTGAGATTAAATTCCAAACCAATATGAAGTCGAAGGCTTTCATGGCCGGCATCCATAATTTTTTGTGGGTTTTTCAGGCTATGTGGCCATGTTCTAGAAGAGTTTCTTCCTGCTTTTGAAGATTTGAAAATACCAGCCACAGATGCTGGTGAAACATCAGGAAGAAACTCTTCTAGAACATGGCCACATAGCCTGAAAAACCCACAAAAAACTATGCAAGCCAATACTTGATCCAAGGCAATAACGTGATACTTAGCCCTCCCATGATGGATATACAGCATTCTAAATATATACTGTATTATCTTAATAATGTTCATTGCATATGGGGAAGCAGGCTCAAGTCTATGACAGTTCATGCTACCGGCTTCTTTCTTTCAGTTCAAAGGTGATACAAGTTCCCTTTGTATACTGATTTTCAAACTAGCATGACTATCTCTTTGAATTCTTTATAAAGTGAGCTTTGACTGCAGATTCCAAAGAATATTCAGAGGGGAGTACCATTGCCCTTGATCATATTTTTTCTTGCAGGATTTTTTGTTTACAGTTTGTTCCTGCTGAAGTCAATGTAATCCTTCTCTAACCCCTTTGCCCTACATATGGGTACCAATGGGCATGTTTACTGTCAGTACAGGGCAGATGCATTATAGGCTTCAGTTAGCCTGCATTATTTGGTATAAGATGCCAAACATCCTGGCATTTAGAGAAAGCTGTGAGAGGCAGACCTGGGGCATTTTAAAATCCCTCTATTCTGGCTGTAATTGTGGCAGTTTGACAACTGTCAGTGCAGGATTAGATGGCCATCCATGAAGAGTCCAAATAGGAATTAATTTCACTGGCTTAAGAAATTGGTTACTTTTTCTCTTCTCTGTCTTCACTGTACTACCATGTTGTCAGATGACAGTACCTTGAACCATTTGTCCAATTCACATATAGGTCATAACTGGCAAGGTCAGAGAAGATATAAGAAGGACATAAATTATTGGTAAGAACTCTGCAGCATTGGTTGAATAATGAAGGGCATTTCCCTAAACCATCCTTTCAGGGCCATTCAATTTGGATGAAGGGGACCAGAGCTAACTGAGGGCTGCCAGTTGCACCTTCTCTGAGCTAAACTCTAGGGGAAGAGGAAAATGGTAGGGACAGGACTCCATCATGGAGCCCTGGTGGCGCAGTGGTTAAATGCCTGTACTGCAGCCATTCACTCGAAACCACAAGGTTGCGAGTTCAAGACCAGCAAAAGGGCCCAAGCTCGACTCAGGCTTGCATTCTTCCGAGGTCGCTAAAATGAGTACCCAGACTGTTGGGGGCAAATTAGCTTACTTGCTGTTCACCGCTATGATCTTTGGAATAGTGGTATATAAATAAAACAAATTATTATTATTATCAGTACACCTGAGCAGGTATGAGTAGATGCTGCTTAAATACGTCTATATACCAGTCCATGGTGCTGAGGCATAGCCTGGATGTACCTTAATTGTTGAGCAGTGGTAAAATGGTAAATTTCAGCACAGACCAAATCATTACCTGTACTTGGAACTGAAATTTAGTAGTAAGTCACATTACATAACTGTTGTAGTTCCATATGACAAGAAAGTTGTGGGTCTTATTTAGCCCAATAGAAGAATATTGCTTTCTTTATTACTGAGCTTCAGAACAAATGCTCTCATCAATGTCAGTGGAAATAATCACATTGGTTTGCTCTTGATTTTAGTAGGAGCAGAGCAGACCAAAATTCTAAAATGTTGGATGCTGTGAGTCAGTGGATAGAGAGTAAGACTATGATCTGGAGATCAGGGTTCAATTCCCCACTCGAGCATAAAATCCTACTGGATAACCTTGGGCAAATCACACTCTCTCAGGCACAGAGGATGTCAATGGCAAACCCCCTCTGAAGAAACTTGCCAAGAAAACCTATGAACCTAGGTTCACCTTAAAGTCACCATAAGTTAAAAAAATGATTTAGAGGCTCACAGCAACAACAAAAACTGGAATAGTAATCACTATTTTATAACCTAATAAATGGCTTAGAGAGCCCACTGCTCAACCAGCAATGAAGATGCAATGAAACATACATTCTGTGCAACTGAAAAGAAAATGTCTTTCTTTATGGCCTCTGTCTCTTTAGCAGTATTAATGGAGGCCTCAGCCAGTTTTGAAGTATTAAAATGCCCGGATTCTTCTAACCAATTGCTGACTACAGAGATGCTTTTACTTCTGTCTGGGAAAGTTTCCCTTCATTACACTCCTGACAAAATAGGGATAGACAGCATTAGAGATGCTGGTTTAAACTCCAGCCCCCAAAGGAATGTTCTGTGCACAGCAGAAAGGGGCTCACAACACATTTTCCAGCAAATATACCAAGAGTCTCTAGTAAATCTGGCTCTAGGAAGGAAGGGATCCCCTATCCTTCATCCCCTTGGTCCCATCCCCCAGCTGTGTTCTTTCTGAATTATCAGCTTTTGTCATTTATGCCCTTTCCCAGGAATACAGGAAGAACTGTGATTAAGAAGAACACATTCTGAACAGCTTTCCTGACAAAGAGCTTACAAGGTCCATTTGTTTAACCTTTCCACAACAGCTTGACCTTGTCAAAAAGAACAAATCATGTTCAAATAATGTCTGGTGAGAGAGGAGGCAGGGGAGGGAGCAGAGCTTTTAGCAGAGCCTTCCTGCTTCAGTCACTGCTAGATAAATAAGGGCATTTGGTTGAAGGGATGGTCCCTTCTAACTCTGAGTTCTCCAGAATCAGGGACATCCATATGCATTTTTCTGGGTTGGGTGAAGAAATACTTGCTGATTGCCATTTGCGTGCACAGTGTGTGCCTACAAAATACACCTGTGCGTTTGCCTTGTGTGTCTGCATATGCTTTGTTGTTTAGCATCACACTGCATGACATTAGGAAGCCAACAAAGAGCAGAAAAAGATCTTGTGAATTAGACAACACTAATGCAGAAGAATATCAGATTCAAGCTTCACGCAATAAACTGAATGATGACAAAACTTTATCTGGAGTAAAAGATTTCATAACATCAACAGCTTCCATGACTGGTCAGGAAAAGTGTTACCATGTATTAGAACGATTTCTTTCATCTTGGAAAGATTGATTAGTGAACGCCTTGTTGGAGTAACAGAGGAAGTTACTAGGAGTACGGTAACTTTGGGAGTAGAATGTAAAATGGGTAAGCTTAATCAGGATTTATGGTTGGAGAGGAGCCTGGACTGATCTCTTTGTGGTCCAAATAGTAAGGAATTATTCTTTGCATCCACTAACATAATACTGAACAACTTTTGCATTTCAGGTATATCTCAGTTAATGAAGTAGATGTGTTTCTGAGCATTATTTCTTTAACAGAGAATTTAATACCAGAGGCAGAAATAATGTGGAAAGAATAGGCGTAGGTTCATATAACACAAAAAGGAAGTTCAGTATGCTTCAGCACAGTAATAACATGTACTTGTCAGGTAAGCCTTGAGTAAGTAGACAAAAAACATTTTGAACCTTCTAGCGATCACTTGAAGGCTTCTTTCAAAATGCAGGCAAGGTTACTTCTTCTCTTACCAGCCTCCATTTTTTCTATGGTTTCTATTTTGGTGACCAAACTTACAGGTCTATTTTTTAACATTCTGGGGAGAGCTGACCAGCCAAATTTATCTGCTTTCCTCTTTCCTCTTTGTTTTGCTGTTCATACATGTTCAATAAGGGATTTTGGAGACTACTGCTATTTACCTTTCCTATTATATGCAGGCACACACCAGTATGATCAACTAGAACAGAATCCCAGCCCTTTCCTGTTCAAGCTTTATTGTATTGTTTACTGAAAATACACTGCTGCAACTTAACACTAGAAGTTTGTGTTTCTCCAGCAGTCTTTCACCATCTTTCCAGTAGCAATGCTGCTAAAAATACTTTGCAGCTAGACAGAAGATGAGGAAAAATTGAGCTGGATAGGTGAAAAAAGACTTTGTAAAAAGGAGCTTCCCTGTTAGAGGTTGTGTTAACTCAAGTATATATCTGTACTTGAATGATCCTGCACAAAAATAATTTTGGAACTGCACTCCCAAGCACCACATTTTTTTGTCTGATTGCCTTTTTAAAAGTCCTAGTAGGGGCCGGAGGAATATGTGGCAGGATACAGACCGCCCAAAAAGGGTGGTCTGCCGCCGCCACCTTTTCCGCCGGCGAGAAGCTGCAGCAGATAAACCGTGTGGCTTCCCGCCGCTGGAAAAAGAACCCGAAAAAAGTACAGTGGTACCTCGGGTTACGAAATTAATTCGTTCCGCGGCTAATTTCGTAACCCGAAAAACCTTCGTAAGCCGAATTGCCATAGGCGCTAATGGAAAAATAGCTCTCTGCTGCCCTCCGGTGGCGGAAAATAGCGCCGAGGTTTTTTCGTAACCCGAAGAAACCTTCGTAAGCCGAAACAATAAATCCCTATGGGATTTTTTCGTAACCAGAAAAATTCGTAACCTGGGTAATTCGTATCCCGGGGTACCACTGTAGATTCTTTTTCGTTGCGCTTGTGATGCCCGAGTGCGCAAATGGTGCACTCATGACATCGCAAGCACAACGTTGATGTGTGGACACTATGCATCCATCACATCGTAATGGTGGCGCCCATGTAGTCAGGGCGCCACCATTTTGACGCCGCCAGTATGTACTAGGCTAGCCCTAGTACGTACTAGGGTTAGGGAGTGTCTGAATGGTGCATGCTCCCTAATCCTACTGCCGCCGCCACGCTACATTTTGCTGGTATGTATCGCACCTATGTTAACCTTTCAATAAGCATGTAAAGCAAAGGTGGGCTCTGAGGCCAGAAAGTTGCAGAAAAGGCTATAGCTCTAATCCAGGCCAATGCTCTTAGTACACAGAATTGCAGGGGAGATCTAAATTGTCAACTAGTGAATTATTTATTTATTGTACTCTGTCTTTTTTATTATTATTTAAATTGCATAGTTACCTCATTTTTCTTTTCTTCCTTTCTTGCCTTTTCTGTATTAGCTGTCATAATTTCATTAGTATTTTTAGCAGTGGTCTTTTTAGCTGGCAGATAAATATTTTAAAACTATACACAGCTGGAATACATATACTGATAACAGTTTAGAAGCAGAATCCTATACAAATTCCAATGAACATGTTAGAGTTTATCCCTGTGTAGATTAGCACCAATACTGTTTATGAACAGGTGAGAAGCAAACCTTGAGACAGAATCTTACCCTTAAGTACAAGCTAGCAGCCGGGACATTTCTATAAAGTTATATTCCCAGTAGATTGAGCTCGCTGCCAGAGACTGGTGAAAGGCCAGGTCATCTGGCGCCTCAGTGTTGGTGTTTACCAGAGGATTTTTTGAGGAGGAAGCCCACAGTCCTGTTTCAGTCATTAGACTTCACGATATGGACACTAATAAGAGAACTGCTGCAGTCACATCCAACACTTGTGGGATGTTTGTCTTCTTGCCTACAGAAGTGGATAACTTCACATGCACCAAGGGCAAGTTGGTAGAACTCTTGGAGTTGGTTTCCAGACCCTTCACCATTTTAATCGCCCTCCTTTGGACACGCTCCAGTTTCTCAATGTCCTTTTTGAATTGTAGTGCCCAGAACTGGAAACAATATTCCAGGTGGGGCCTGACCAGAGCAGAAGAGAATGGCATTATTACTTCTCCTGATCTAGACACTATACTTTTATTGATGCAGCCTAAAATTGCATTGGCCTTGTTAGCTGCCGCATCACACTGTTGACTCACGTTCAACTTGTGGTCTACTTGGACTCCTAGATCCCTTTCACATGTAGTTTCATTCAGCCAGGTGTCCCTCATCCTATATCTGTGCATTTCATTTTTCTGCCCTAAGTGCAGTACCTTACCTTTCTCCGTGTTGAATTTCATTTTGTTAGCTTTGGCCCAGCTTTCTAGCCTATTCAGGTTGTTTTGAATTTTGATCCTGTCCTCTGGAGTATTAGCTACTCCTCTTAATTTTGTGTCACCAGCAAATTTGATAAGTATGCTCCCAATTCTGTCATCCAAGTGATTGATAAAGATGTTGAATAACACTGGCCCCAGGACAGAGCCCTGTGGGACCCCATTGGTCACATCTCTTCAGGATGAAAAGGAGCCATTGTTGAGCACCCTTTGGCTTTGGCCAGTCAACCAATTACAAATCCATGTAACAGTTGCCTTGTCTAGCCCACATTTTACAAGCTTGTTTGTAAGAATGTCATGGGAAACCTTGTCAAAGGCCTTACTGAAATCATGCTATACTATATCCATAGCATTCCCCTCATCCACATGTATTTTACATGTATCCCACACGTTGATTCTAATGTGTGAGTACTTCTAAAGCCTAAATACCCCAAAACTAGGTTATGACAGTGCATGAGAAAATACCAAATAATGAGGAACTGTGTAGCACATAGCCAGAGTTTAGAGAAACACACAGAGAGAAAAAGTTGGGTTATTATATATCTATATCTATCTATATATATAAAATTTTATTCACAATATTTTCAAACATATAAAACCAATTAATAAATCCATACATATAACATCATATAACTATTCCTATATAACATATTACATCCCACATCATTATCCAACATACCATTATACAATATACATCTATTATTTAACATTAGCACTGCTAATTGAATTTAAATATATTCGATATCTTTAGCTGAATAATACATACTATTTAACCTAACATTCTTCTTGGAGTATCCACTTCCATACCTTCCAAAACCATCTTTATCTTTATCAGATACTTCACTCTCCCTCCCTCAAATTCACTTCCAATTCCATACTGACACAATTTATTATTATTATTAACTTTTATTTATAAAGCGCTGTAAATTTACACAGCGCTGTACATACAGTCTTTTTAATTAGATGGTTCCCTGCCCTCAGGCTTACAATCTAAAAAGACACCACACAAAAGGAGAAGGGAGTAGTGGTGGGGAAGGGGATGAGGTCCAGCTCTACCTCCAAGGCCTAGACCAAGGCAGATGGACTGGAGGGAGGGCTTGGCTTCATAATGGATGGTTAATCTTCATCCAGGGAGGCAAGCGACAATTATGCAAGGCCTGGGAACGCTTCTCTGAACAGGACGGTCTTCAACTCCATTCTGAAGCTTCTCAATCTTCCTCTACTTCTACTTCTTCTACCTTCTTCTTCCCCTTCAT
>NC_056526.1:98375475-98410665 GCF_019175285.1 Sceloporus undulatus
AGCTCCAATAGCGATGCAGCAGCTAAAACGGCCAATGCAATTTTAGGTTGCATCAGGGATGTAGCCAAGGGGGAGTTCTTGCGGTCCGGACCCCCCCTTCCATTAGAAAAATGAATGGTGTGTGCTGCTGCGCCGCTGCACTCAAGCCCCATTATAATGGTGGCACTTAGTCTGGACCCCCCCCCCTTCCTAAAATCCTAGCTACGTCCCTGGCTGCATCAATAGAAGCATAGTGCCTACAAGGGACGTAATAGTGCCACTCCATTCTGCTTTGGTCAGGCCCCACCTGGAATATTGTGTCCAGTTCTGGGCACCACAATTCAAAAGGATATTGAGAAACTGGAGCGTGTCCAAAGGAGGGCGACTAAAATGGTGAAGGGTCTGAAAACCATGCCCTATGAGGAACGACTTAGGAAGCTGGGGATGTTTAGCCTGGAGAAGAGAAGGTTAAGAGGTGATATGATAGCCCTGTTTTAATATTTGAAGGGATGCCATATTGAGGAGGAAACAAGCTTGTTTTCTGCTGCTCCAGAGAACAGGACCCGGAACAATGGATGCAAGCTACAGGAAAAGAGATTCCACCTCAACATTAGGAGGAACTTCCTGACAGTAAGGGCTGTTCGACAGTGGAACAAACTCCCTCGGAGAGTGGTGGAGTCTCCCTCCTTGGAGGTCTTTAAAGAGAGGCTGGATGGCCATCTGTCGGGGATGCTTTGATTGAGATTTCCTGCATGGCAGAATGGGGTTGGACTGGATGGCCCTTGAGGTCCCTTCCAACTCTAAGAAAAATAACTTTCCCGGGGTAAAGGCCAACATCCAGGAAGTCAGGCGGTACAATGCTTCGAATTTAGGAGCTTGAATTCTCAGGCAAAAAAGATGGGTCTCATTCCGTCCCCGAACTCCGAAATCTTTGCTGCAGTGGTTTCATTTCCTTGCTTCCGAGAAGCACCGCTTGTTTCAGATCCAAATCCGCCTTGGCAAGAGAAAGTTTTCTCAGTAGCTGCTCTCAGACTGTGAAATTCTCTCCCACAAAGGCTAACTCTGTCCCCTGCTTCTTCTCCTAATTTCCAGGAGTTGCTTTTAATCTTGGCTAGATAGGCTGAGTCTATAGTTTTCCAGGTGCAGAAGCGGGCATGGAGTCTCCCTCCCTCTCTCTTTGCATCTTGTTGAAACATCTAAATTAGTAATGCCTGATGCCAGATGCACCAGTCCTTTCAGTGGGGTTGAAAATCAAAGGAATTTTGAGTAGGAGATGGATGGAGGGATGAAAGGAAGGAAGGAAGAGGTCCTGGAGGAACCTCCTGACAGTAAGGTCTGTTCGACAGTGGAACACACTTCCTAGGAGTGTAATGAAGTCTCCTTCCTTAGAGGTCTTCAAACGGAGGCTGGATGGCCATCTGTCGGGGATGCTTTGATCTGGATTTCCTGCATGGCAGGGGGTTGGACTGGATGGCCCTTGTCTTTTCCAATTCTGTTATTCTATGATTCTATTGATCAAAAGAGAGAGGAGAATTAAGATCTCAGCCCAGTGAGATTTCAGATTTGGCTCTTAGCTGAGGCAAGTACTGCAAGCCCCTTGAAACTTATACCTCTGAACAGTAGCTCCAGCATCAGTGGGCAGTGAATCTGCTCTGGATTTTAGTCCAGACTTTACAGGAGCTATTTGAGGCGTTGGGCTTGCTTAGGAGGATAGGCTTTGGCACCTCCTGTGTTTAAAGTGTATGTATATGTGTGTGTGTACACACACACACACACACAGAGAGAGAGAGAGAGAGAGAGAGCGCACAACATTTAGGTTCCTAGGTTTTCCCGGAAGCTGATCGCCCAAGCAATGTCACTTCTGTTTTGCCCCATTTGTTTTGCCCTGCCTAATCCCATATATATATATATATACACACACACACGCACATATAATTAATGTAACCTGGAAAACAGTGTGATCCGAAGGCTTTCATGGCTAGCATCCAGAGCTTTTTGTGGGCTTTTTGGGGGGCTCTATGGACATATTCTAGAATGGTTTGTTCCTGACGTTTTGCCAGCAGCTGTGGCTGACATCTCCTTTGAAAATGCCAGCCACAGCTGCTGGCAACACGCCAGGAACAAACTCTTCCAGAACATGGCCACAGAGCCCCCAAAACCCCCCACAAAAGACTCTGGAAAGCAGTGTTTATCCAAGACCCGACTCGCTGGTTCACTCCAAAGCCGTTCCTCCTGTCGCCTCCGATGATGCCGCAGAGAAGAAAAAGATTCAAGCAGAAGGTGGCTACGTTTGAGTCGAAACCCCTAAAGAACAAAACTCTAAAGGGAGCAAAAGAATCATTGAATTATGCCATTATCTGCCCCCTTTCTCTCCAAAGGCGACTCACATTAGCGAAAAACCTGACAATGAAAAGTAAAATATAATTAAAATCATATTAAAATCATTGTGTTTTTTTTAAAAAAGTATAAAAAACATTCAAAAGCACAACAAAGTTAAAAACGGAGCACCCTCTCCCCAATAAAAAAAGGCTCCCTGCAAGATGGTTGTTGTTATCTGCCCTCCAGACGTCGGATTCATTGCGATCCTCTGGAGGAGAGCTCTCCAGGCCCCTCCACTGCTCTGCTCAGGTCTTGCAAATGTAGACCCATGACTTCCCTAATGGAGTCTAGTCTTCTGGTGGGTGGTCTTCCTCTCTTTCTACTTTCCCTAGCATTAATAAATGTTGCAGTGAGTCATGCCTTCTCACGATGTGAACAAAGCAGGGGAGCCTCATCAGTTTGGTCATCTTGGCCTCCAGAGAGAGTTCAGGCTTGATCTGTTCAAGGACCCATTTGTTGGTCTTTTTGGCCATCCACGGAAATTCGCAGAGTTGGAAGAGACCCCAAGGGCCATCCAGTCCAAAACCCTGCCATGCAATCAAAGCATCCCCATTGACAGATGGCCATCCAGCCTCTGTTTAAAGACCTCCAAGGAAGGAGACTCCACTACATCCTTCAGCACTTTCTCCAGTGCCAGATCTCAAATGGGTTAGTTTCCTTCCTACCAGTTTTCTTGTTGGAAAATTATTGTATTCCCTCCTCAGATAGATAGGATTTTCACTGCATGCATACTCTGCTGCTGTGTTCCCTCTTTGCGGCATGCCATTTGATCTTGGTCGGTTAGGATGCAGCTTCTATGCATATGTTGATTTAAGCCAATTTTATGTATGCCTTCCGTGGTCGTTATTTTCGTCTATGTTCAGGAGCAATTCTACCTTTGCATTGTCTTCCTTGACCTTCCTTAATCGTTGCTCCTATGAGGCTTTCTGCTAGTAGTATGGTTCAAAGTAGTTCAGAGTAGTCCTCTGCTTGTTCAAGGGCCTGTTTGAACAAAAAGTTCTCTGCTCTGGGGCCACAACAAACTCCAATTCCCAGAATTCCCTAGCATTGAGCCAGGGCAGCTAAAGCCGTGTCAAACCGAGTTATTTTTGCAGTATGGATGCCGACTTGGTTGCACTCCTGGCTTTTAGACCCCGCCTTCCCTGGTCCCTCTAACAAGAGAAACACCAGCGTAAAATTAAGAGGATCTCTCTCTTTTCACCTACAACAGAATTCCAGAGCGAAAGTTGCCTTATTGTCTTTAATGCTTTACTGCTGGGTAGAAGGCACACTTGTTCTGCTATTTACTGCAAAAAGGCTGGAAATGTGCAGTGATTCCCAAGCTTTGGTTCTCCAGATGTTTTGGATTCCTGGCTCCCAGAATTCCTGACTATTGGCCAAGCTGGCTGGAGCCTCTGGGAGCTGAAGTCCAAAACACCTGGGAGACCAAAGTTTGGGAACCGAATGGTCTTTGTTGTTCCGACCTTAGAAGAAATGAGACTCCGCTCTTTGTCAGCCTCCTCTTCTGCTTGTTTTAAAGCCGTCTTGAAGGGCCAGCCCTTTGCCATTTAGAGCTGGGTATCCTAGGCAATGTTTTGCCTTAAGCATATACTTTACTTGCTGCCTGGTTCTTCTATTTCGACTGGATCTCCAAGGATCCTGTGTGCGGCCTCTCGATGTTGGAGTGCTGTATTAGCATCAATGCTTGTTCTGTAGACCTATGCTTTATTTTCTATGGTCATTTGGTCAGTGTTGCTTGTGGTTACTTCCCATACCCTTCTCTTTTTTGGGGGGGGTCGTCAATAAAGTTTATTGCCTTTGTCCTCTGTCCTCTCTGTTCTCACCAAGCATGGAAACAGAAACCAGGTTATGCCACTAAAGCTTTTTTTTCTCTTCTTCTTACTTACACACAGCTCCAGGGACTCTTCTACTAAGTATAGTTCTCTCTACTGATCAGCTATTTTCGTAGAACCTAGATGTAGCAATAAAAAGTAAGATTCTTTTTCTATCTACCAATGTATCCTGTTTATTTGCCAGAAGCTCAGATCTGATTGCTTTTACACAATACCTGTGGAGGACACACTTGTTGCTGTTGGTGCTACTGCTGCTAAATTTTCTTAACCACAAATAACCAATGATGATGATGATGATGATAATGATGATGATGGTGTAATCTTGCAGCCCCTTTGAGAATAAGTGAAAGAAAGAAGTTGGCAGCAGGAGCTTTCCTAGGCTTCAGTCTACCTCCTGAGGTGCCTTTTTGGAGCTGTAGGGGCTGGGCGTTGCCTTTGATCGGAGGGGCGTCTCTGGGGGGATTCCCTGCCTTGGAAAGGTTTGAAAGGGGAAGACAGGAGAGCTCTCCTAAGGCTCACCTGACAAGGGATCGATAGCCCCCCATTAGCCACAAGACACTTCCAGGAAGAAGACAGCCAGGCAGTTGTTGGCTCTTTTTGCCAGGCAGGGAGGCAGGGAAGGGCTACGATTCTTCTCTTAGCAGCATGCGATCTTTTATCCAGTCGATGGTTCCTTTTTCCTATGTTTCCCAGAAAAGGGAAGGACCAAAAAACAAAACAAAACCACCCCACCCCCACCATCAGGGCACTGGCTGCTCCCTCTCAGATTTCTTCATGCTCCAAGGCAACCTGTTTCCCAGATCTTTGTGATTCCGCGGTTGCATCCACACTGGAGAAATAACCCGGTTTAGCACCGCTTTAACTCTTTGTCTGGTTCAAGGCTATTGAATTCTGGGAGTTGGCGTTTGGTGCGGGGCCCAGAGTGGAGCGGAGCCATAGGGAATCAATTCTTGCCCTAGGAAATCATTGGAAATACTATGGGCATGTATGGTTTCTCTATGGGCAAGTATTCTCCAATGATTCCCTTGGGAGAATATTCCCCAATGGTTCTCTATGGGCAAGTATTCCATAGATTCCCTATGGGCAAGTATTCCCATGACTCTCTATGGGCAAGTATTCCCATGACTCTCTATGGGCAAGTATTCCCCAATGATTCCCTATGGGCAGTATTCCCAATGTTCCCTATGGAGAATATCCCCAATGGTTCTATGGGCAAGTATTCCCAATGATTCTCTAAAGGAAAAATATTCCCCAATGGTTCTCTATGGGCAGTATTCCCCCTGACTATGGGCAAGTATTCCCAATGATTCCCTAAGGGAAATATTTCCCATATGTTTCCTATGTGCAGTTCCAATGACTCTCTATGGGCAGTATTCCCAAGACTCTCTATGGGCAAGTATTCCCAATGATTCCCTATGGGAGAATATTCCCCAATGGTTCTCTATGGGCAAGTATTCCCATGATTCCCTATAGGCAAGTATTCCCAATGACTCTCTATGGGCAAGTATTCCCATGATCCCTAAGGAAATATTCCCCATGGTCTCTATGGCCAGTATTCCCAATGATTCCCTATGGGCAGTATTCCCCATGATTCTATGGGAGAATATTCCCCAATGGTTCTCTATGGGCAAGTATTCCCCAATGTCTCTAAAGGAATATTCCCAATGGTTCTCTATGGGCAAGTATCCCAATGACTATGGGCAAGTATTCCCAATGATTCCCTAAGGGAAAATATTCCCATGGTTCTCTATGGGCAAGTATCCCAATGACTCTCTATGGGCAAGTATTCCCAATGACTCTCTATGGGCAATTCCCCAATGATTCCCTATGGAGAATATTCCCCAATGGTTCTCTATGGGCAAGTATTCCATTGATTCCCTATAGCAAATATTCCCAATGACTCTCTATGGGCAAGTATTCCCCAATGATTCCCTAAGGAAAAATATTCCAAGGTTCTCTATGGGCAAGTTTCCACTGACTCTCTATGGGCAAGTATTCCCCATTGATTCCCTATGGGCAAGATTCCCAATGACTCTTATGGGCAGTATTCCCCAATGTTCCTAAAGGAAATATTCCCAATGGTTCTCTATCAGTTTCCCATTCTCTATGGGCACAGTATTCCCCAATGGTTCTCTATGGGCAAGTATTCCCAATGATTCCCTATGGGCAAGTATTCCCAATGACTCTCTATGGGCAGTATTCCAATGACTCTCTATGGCAGTTTCCCCAATGATTCCCTATGGAGATATTCCCCATGGTTCTATGGGCAGTATTCCCTTGCTTCCTGGGCAAGTATTCCCAATGACTCTCTATGGGCAAGTATTCCCAATGTTCCAAAGAATTCCCCAAGTTCTCTATGGGCAGTATTTCCCAATGCTCTATGGGCAAGTATTCCCAATGTCTCCAAGAGCAAGTATGGTTTCTCTATCCAGGGCAATATTTCCCAGTGATCCCTATGGGCAAGCATTCTCCATGTTCTCTATAGGCAAGTATTCCATGACTCTCTATGGGTGAGTATCCCCAATGATTCCCTATGGGAGATATTCCCCAATGGTTCTCTATGGGCAAGTATTCCCCAATGACTCCCTAAGGGAAAATATTCCCCAATGGTTCTCTATGGGCAAGTTATTCCCAGTGTTCCTAGGGCAAGTATTCTCCAATGATTCTCTATGGGCAAGTACGTCGATTGTTTTAGCACGACCTCTGATGTATGAGGACCCTAAGGCGAACTAGCACATATCCTTGGCAATATTTGTTAGGTTTGCCATTGCCTTACTCTGAGGGCGAGTGTGACTGGCCCAAGGCCACCCAGTGGGTTTCCTGGCTGAGAGGGGGTTTTTAAACAAACATTTTTTGCACTGTGAAACATACAGCCAGCTCTCCTATCCACAGTTTTTTAGCCACAGATTCCAGCATCTACAGCTTGAAATTTTTAAAATATACACATCTGCAAAAGCAAACCTAATGATTTTACCATTTTTTTCTACAAGGGACCCCATTTTACTACACCATTGTATTTAATGGGACTTGAACCCCTCGGATTTTGGTATGCACAAGGGGGGAGTCCTGGAACCCAAACCCCAGGGATACCAAGGGTCAGCTGCAACTCAGTTCAGCACCACTTTCAGTGTGGGGTTCCGTCCTATGCAAACCGGGATGTGTAGTTTTACCGGCCTTTCCTCACAAAACTACAGTGCCCAGGATTCTGTGCCACAACACGATTCCCAGACTTTCCTAGCATTGAGCCAGAGCAGTTAAAGCAGTGTCAAACCGGACTGTTTCTGCCATGTGGAGGCAGCCAAGTCGACCTTTCTATTATTATTATATTATATTATATTATTATATACTGCTGTAGATTTACACAACGCTGTACATACATCGTAAATCGATAAAAATAAAACCTGCCAATGGATGCATTCTACAGGATTAACAAATACATATAAAACAATAGCTAGTAAACAAGGTAGAATTAGTAAGATAAGCAGGCAACAAATTAAAAACATCAAATATTAAATATAAAATCAAAATCTTTCAAAATGAACCTGTAATGAAAGTCCTGGGGGCCTGGTGTCCCTCGAGACTCACAAGACCTGAAGAAGTGGTTGCATTTCCCCCTTCAGCCCAATTGTTAAGGCCAGGAGCCCTGTCCTGTACTTCACTTGGCAACCCTGGCCCAGGCAGGCACTTCCTGGGATTCTGTCTCTCTGTGCCAAGAGCTATGCCCTCTCCTTCCATATCCCTTTACTGGTTCTGTTTTCCAGAGTCACCTTTCATGGGGGTCGCCTAAGACCATTGGAAAACACCTATTTTAATTACAGTAGCAATGAAAATAATTTCATGGTTTGGGTCCACCAACAAATTTAGGACTTTTAAGGGTCGCGACTTTAGAAGGTTGGGAACCACTGATGTATAGGATTATGTTATGAGTGACCATCTTTAGCTGATGTGCTCTCTTGCACCCTGAAATTATTATACACACATGGTGGAAAAAGGAAATACAGGGAATAATGAATAGGTTCATGAATATTAAAAATAAACCAGCTGACTGTAATAAAGGATTTTATGAACAATTAAAATTAAGCAAGTCTTCATGTTTCCAGAAGCTCAGCATTGCTGGCTTGGACTGAAGACAACAGTGGCAAGGGGGGCACAACTGCATCTCCTTTGTATGGGAAGAAATACTCATTTTCTGGAAGTAAGGCACATTTCCTTTTCAAAACTATTTGGAAATCTGAAATATAGACTATTTTAATAAAAGCAACATGCCAAAACCAAATGGTTTCAAATCAGACAGTTCATGCCATCTTCATGGAAGATTGTAGCTTAAAGGATATGCTGATATTGATTCAGTCAAAATAGTTGTCAGCTGAAAGGACGGTGGTAAGTTTTTACCTTGAAATGCAAAGCTCAGATAGCTTGATACAAATTACAACATAAAGTTCATTTACTTGAAGGCTTAGAAAGAAAGAGCTTTCTTCCCGATAGGATTTTAATGACCATGCCCCTCCAGTCCAACTGTTGTTTGGAGAAGAGGAGGAGGATTTTATCCTTAGTTAAAACTATACTTGATAAATCTACTGAATTAATTTCAGGCTTCTGGGTTTAATAATTAGCCAGCCTATGAAAAACAACATTGCTGTATTTCCAGACCAAGAAGATTATAGTATGTCATAATATGAATTGTATGTATTGTCATGAACAAACAACCTTAAAAATGCATCACTCTTGGAATAGTAAATTATTTCAAAGACGCAGCATTTTGGATTTCACAGGTCATGCCCTCAACTCTGTTCCATCCTTTAATTATACCTTTTCCTCTTGGCCCCTTTTGGTACTATCAGCTATGGTATCCTCCTCGACTAATAAATGAATTGGAGTTGAAGCCATTATGCTAACATGGGTTTCACTTTCAATTGTATGTCGGATCTAGCAGCTTTGGAAACCATTGGCAATTGTGTTATGGAATCCCCCAGGATCATCATGTTCTTCACATTTTTAACATCTCTATCAGGGTTGCACACGGGGGGGGGGGAGGCTGCATTTGCTCTTTATGGACTAGGAGTATACTGTACACCTTACTAGGTTTCAAGGTCATTAGTTAATTTTGGCAGGATACAGACCGCCCAAAGGGCGGTCTGCCACCTCTCTTTTCCAACAGTAGGAAGCCTCAGGGGTAAACTATGCAGCTTTCCACCTTGCGCTTGTGATGCCCGAGTGTGCAAATGGTGCACTCGTGACCGTAAGCGCACGTGATGTGCGGATGCTATGTGGCCGTCACGTGTATGGCGGCACCCATGTAGACAAGGCCTGCCATTTTGATGCCACTGTGACGTGCTAGGATTGCGGGGGCATGTGGTGGCACCTCTCGCGCAACCTAGCATGAATCCAGGCCAGCGCAAAGCGCCGGTCTAGATAGCGCCTTAATTTTTAAAAAACTTTTTTAAAACTTAAAAGGTTGTGTGGGGAGGATTTTTTTTTAAAAAAGACACAACTCAAAAATATTACCAGTTTTATGTGTGTTGGGGGGGGGGCCTTGAGCAGCTGGGCATGAAGTTCATGGTGCCCTTTCTAGATGTAGATCTGTCTTTCCAGGAATCTGTGATTAGTGCCAGCCATTTCCTTATGACTTCACCATGTCAGGGGGGTGGAAGACCAACACTGTTTGATAATTGGTTGGACTGGGGATTAATAAAACTAATTGCTGACAATTTAGCTTATGGTGACCCTATGAATGAGGGCCTCCAACCATCCTGCAATAAACGGCTCTGCTCAGGTCTTGCATACTCAGGGCCATGTGGTCTTCCTCTTTCCAATTGCCTTCTATCTTACCAAGCAGTATTGTCTTTTCTAGTGAGTTATGTCTTCTCATGATGTGGCCAAAGTATACAGTCTCGTTGAGTCACCTGGTTTCTGGGAGAGTTCAGTTGATTTGTCTCGGACACATTGATTTGACTTTTTTTACCAGTCCATGGTACCCACAGAACCTTTCCCCAGCTCCACTCTCAAATGAGATTCCCCCCCCCCTTTTAGCTGTTTTCAATATTCAGCTCTCGCATCCATACATAGTGATGGGAATTATATAGTATGGACAATTCTAACTTTAGTGTTCAGTGAGATATCTTTGCACTTCAAGTCATGTCTAGTTTCATAGGCCTGTACAGACAGCCAAAATAAAGCTGCTTCAAGTCAGTGGAGGTATGGTGTTTCAATGATGCATGTGTCCTAGAGTCCAGAAGCCACACCAAAGCCACGCTCCAGTCCTTAGGGCTGGAGTGTGGCTTTCGTGCGACTTCTGGACTCTTAGGACGCATGCTCATGAAACACCATACCTCCATGTGACTGAAGCAGCTTTATTTTGGCTGTCTGTATATGCCATAGGTTCCAAAACAACTGAGGAAATAATCCAGTTTGAGACCACTTTAACTGCCCTGGCTCAATGCTAGGGAATTCTGGGAACTGTATTTTTTCGAGACATTTAGCCTTCTCTGTCAGAGAACTCTGGTGCCACAATAAACTACAATCCCCAGGATTCCCTAGCACTGAACCAGGGCAGTTAAAGCAGTCTCACATTGGATTAATTCTGCAGTCTGTTTTGGACCATTGCTGCCCTTCCAACTCTTACGGGTTGTACATACAGGCTGTGTTCCCTCTGGTCTGGTGTTACTTTATTTTGACTTAGACGAACAGCCTCAAGACAGTCTGGTCGATCTGGCTTAACCAGTCCTTCGTGCAATCTTTTAAAAATGGCTGTTTGCAGCAGAGTTTCCCAGAAACTCCACTTTGACAGTCAATAGACCAGATGGCTGCATAACATTCTGTTTCTCCTTATTCTGTCTTGGCAGTGGCTTCTTTTCCTGAGTATTGGTTATGCATCAGGACATCCAAATGTTGTGGCATAGCTATTTCATGATCTTCACAATCAAAGGCTTTGCTATAAATCACAGGTTGCTTTTCTTCTCAAATTCTCTAATGCACTTCATTATCCAATGTATGAACAAAAGGATTTGTACTGCCACTTCCTCTTCTGATATCTTGGACATCTGACATTTCTCACTCTAAAAGTCTTTGCTGTAAAATGCTAGCATGGGAGATTAATGTAATGGTCCTGTGGTTACTGCAGTCCCTTTACTGGGGTTTGGAATGTATATCGGCCATTTCCAATCTGTGGGCCATTGTTTTGTTTTCAATTTTCCTTTGCAGATTTCAAGTTAGAATAAGAATGGATTCTGTCTCTGTAGCTTGAAACAGTTCTGTTAGTGTGCCATCACAAGTGAACTGAGTGCAGTTCCCATTTCACTTTCTCAGACTGTAGGTTCATCTTGAAAACAAGACATTATACAATAAAGATATTATTGCATTTTTGTTGGCATTGGCCAGGATTGAAATTGCCAAGGCTTGGAAAACTGGAAAGGTCAATATGACTGATTGGTGGTCTCGATTTTGGAATTTTTGGTTTATGGAAAAGCTCACTGATCATTCTAGAATAGTAGTTCCCAACCTGTGGGTCGGGACCCCTTTGGGGGTCAAATGACCCTTTCATGGGGGTTGCCTAAGACCATTGGAAAACACCTATTTAATTACAGTTATGAAGTAGCAACAAAAATAATTTCATGGGTTTGAGTCACCAGAACATGAGGAACTGTACTAAAGGGTCATGGCATTAGGAAGGTTGGGAACCACTGATCTAGAAGGTTGCAGGGGTGGAATCTTCCTCTGCTTTTGAAAGAATGATGGTCCCCACTGATATCTTATCTCACTAACATTGGAGCAGAAGTGGGTCTTCCTTTGTAATATGATTCCCTTTCGATTATCGAACCGGTGCAAAGAAGGTATCTCTGTGTTCTGAGTCCATACCTGTTTTTATTTAATGTTGCCCTTTTACATCCCATGTGACCTTAAATCTTTGAAGTTGGTTTTTAAGGATCTGTATTTTAACTTGTTTTTGTTTGTTTTTGTTATTGTTTTCTGGCTTTTTTCCAATTCCATTTTTTGCTTTACTATGTCTAGCTTCCCCTGATCCATGCTTCTCCCATTCCATGTTCCTTGAATATGTGTTCTGCAGCTTCAGACATTCCTTTCACCTCTGAGCACATAAACATTTGAATGTCCTTTCAGCATAAGTCCACTTGCATCTTTAACCACAGTGCTGCTTGTACTTGTCCTCTGCTCTTCCTCAGTAGCTTATTGAGTGCCTTCTGATCTAGCAGTCTCATCTTCTTGCCATATCATTTGTTTAATTTTGGATTGTTTCATCATAGCGTTTTCATGGTAAAAAACATCCCAAAGAGTTTATTGATGCTGCCTTCTATGCAGCACTAACAAGTGTTAGCTATGGTGCCATTACTTTTGTCACTGAGAGATCCTCCATCAATGTCACCTCCCACTACTGTTGCTGCCTAATTGCTATTTGGCACATTAAGTCTGGCTCCTCAGCAAAAGCCTGTCTGATATGGCAGACTGTACCAGCAGCACTGCTATCAGCAGCATAGCCTCTTGCCTCATAGGGGCATGCAGTTCCACCAACATGTTAAGGTAGTGTCATGGTAAGATAGAGGTATTGTGGTTCCCTGGTCCAGAAGAGGGATTTCAGACCTGTTTTGCTTTGCAGATTGATAGTCTGGCTTTTATAAGTGTTGTCACTTGAAGCTCAAGAAGCATCTAGTGCTTTTACCAGGTTACATTAGTACACAAAATGTGACCTCTCATTGAAAAAGTTGATGTAACAGTAATAAATCTGTCCTGCTAAAATCCCATTTGGGTAATTGCTGATGAGTTTCCTTTGAAGTCAATTTTGGAAATTGCAACTAGGTTCAAAATACAGCCCTCAAGATTTTAACTAGGGCTGTTTGCTGGGGACACAACTCATAAGTTTTGATTTACTCCATCATTCCACTGCTAAGTAAGGCAGACTTTGTTCAGTGATGCTTTCTCTCATGTCAGTGTGCATAGCATTGCACCTTGCATTGTACTGGATTTTATTGATAGTCCCCTATCAAACAAAGGTGGGATCTTGTGTTGCCAGATGTAGGTATGACAAAAGAACACCATATTTGTAACTACATTTGCTGACACACACACCCCTTCTCTTAAGCCAGGCAGTTTACACTATAAATGTGTAGTGAGCATACATCTGTAGAGGTTATTTATTACTGGAGAAGAACAAACTGAAGATGGAGCATTCAGTTCTTCAGAATTTATTTTCTGTAAGAATGTTTATATTGTCCTGTATTGCTTCTAGAGAACACTGTGGTCCCAATAGAGGAACAAACAATGATGCTGCTGAGAACCCTGTCACCACTTTAATACAGTAATAAAACAAAACAAAACAAAAATCCTCATCACCACTGTAATATGGGCACATAAGAAAAGCTTTGCTGGGTGAAATCAAGCACCTACCTATAGTGGTCCCTCCACATTCGCTGGGGTTAGGGGTAAAGGACCTCATGAATTTGGAAAAACTTCAAATAAAAAACAACAACACTATTCTTTTTACCTGGGATAACACCTGTCTAGTCCAGGTCCTCCAGCAGGGACATAGCCAAGGGGGGGGGGTCCATGGGGTCTGGATCCCCCCTTCCTTTAGATACAATGAATAGTGTGTGCCGCTGCGCCACCACACCCAAGCCCCACTATAATGGTGGCACTTAGTCTGCCCCCTTTCCCAAAATCATGGCTACATCCCTGCCTCCAGAGCAACGCTGTGGTCAACATCTGCCAGAAGTTAACCACAGAATCATGCTGGAGGACCTACAAATGCCTAGAGAAGTGTTTTGTCTAAGAATTCTAGGTTCTCCAGTACAACTCTATGATCAACATCAGAGTTGTGCTGGAGGACCTAGAGATTCCTAGAGAGAACATATTAATCAAAACCACAAACAATCAAATCTGCAAATGTCAAAGCCACAAATGTGGAGGGCCAACTGTAACTCAACATGCTCTTCAATTCCTGACCAATCAGTTGGTATAATGGCAGAAGCAGAGCAGATATTCTCATCTCTCAAAAAAGAATAAGACTATGGAACATCATGCAGTGAATGATGTTTTGCTGTGATGTGCAAGCAAGCAATGCACAGGATCCTGGACCAGCAGGCAACCCTCTCAAAGCCACAAAGCCCCTGACACCCAAGTAATAACTGACATACGCTCGCACAAGCTATGTAGCCACTCTTCATTCAAAGAATGGTATGCCTTTCTGTAGGATAGGGAGTAGTGAAGACCACTCACTTTTTCTACAAGCACACAGCCAAGCATGCTTCTCCAAGTGTGAGTTGGGGACATTTTGGGGAAGGCTAATAAAGGTGCAGTCATGATAGAGACAAGATAAATCTCCTCCTCTTGGAAATGTTGCAGGTGGACTTTTTAAAAAGCATCCATTAGCAAAAGAAATTTTAGCCTATTTTAAAATTTTTAGTTTTTAAAACTAAATTGCCAATGAAAGGCAAGCAGGGACAGGGTAACCTAGCTTTGCATTTCAGAGAGTTTTGAGAGGCCATTAAAATGGCAAAACAATGTGTCAATGGGGCCTTAAAAACCAGTGAGAGTTTCTGTTCAAACTTCAAGGGAGATGCCCAATGTGATGAACCCAAGCCCACAAATAGCTTCAATACCTGCAATATCTGACTCTCTCTCTGAGGGATGGTGGTGAATGAATAGGGTTTAGGGAATCACCTCCAGGGCTAGACCATCTGTCAGCTGCTTTGGAGTCGGTGGGGGAGGAAATGAGTGCTATGAACTTGATATCACAATGTTGTCAGTATTTTTTAAAATTGAAACTGAAAAATGAAAATTGAAAAATATTGTCATACTGCAGTAATTTTGTCATACTGCAATTTGTCATACTAATTTGTAAATCTATCTAGTTGGTCCCATGATAGACGTTGTGCTATTTTATCCTTTTCAGGTTTGTTTTTATGACACATGATTTTATATGGAATGAGTGTTTTTATACATGTCTTGACAAATGACATGGGGTGAAAGGCTACAGCACTCCTTCTACTGCTCTTGCTGTGAGAGCTGCCCAACAAAAACAAAAGCTCTGTGTCTTTGACCACATTTCAGTGGGGGCTGTGAGAATGAGAAATATAGATGCTGTTGATGATTTGCAGAATGCTGTCATCTAGTGTTCAGTTTTGAGAATTCTACATATTACATATTCACTCTGTCCATTAGGGCTCTCCTAAAGTCCTGATCTGTATCAAGGACAAGAGGCCACAGTCAGAACAGAATTCGGGAAACAGAGTGGTTCCCAATAGGCAAAGGGGTCAGGCAAGGCTGCATCCTATCACCCTACTTGTTTAACTTATATGCTGAAAACATCATACGAAAAGCAGAATTAGAATCAGAAAAAAGGAGGAGCGAAGACATGAGGAAGCAACATTAATAACCAAAGATATGTGGATGACACCATGATATTAGCAGAAGACATCCAGGAATTGGAACAGTTAATAAGGAAAGTCAAAGATGAAAGTCCAAAGGCAGGTCTGATGCTGAACATGAAGAAAACAAACTAATGACCATAGAAGAAATGCACAAATTCAATCTAGATAATGAGGAAATTGAAATAGTTAAAGAATTCCCATGTCTAGGATCAAACATCGACCAGAATAGAGAGTGCAATCAAGAAATAAGAAGAAAACTAGGAATGGGAAGGGCAGCTATGAAAGAACTGGAAAAGATACTGAAGAGCAAAGACATACAACTGAGCACTAAAGACAGAATCATTCAGGCCATTGTATTCCCAATTACCATGTACGATGTGAGAACTGGATAGTGAAGGAAGCAGACAGAAAGAAAATCAAGTCATTTGAAATGCGGAGCTGGAGAAGAGTACCTAGGCTACCATGGACAGCCAAGAAGACAAGCAAATGGGTTCTTGAACAGATCAGACCAGAGCTCTCCTTGGAAGCTAAGATGGTCAAGCTGAGACTTTGGCCACATAATGAGAAGACACAGATCACTAGAAACAACAATAATGCTAGGAAAGATAGAGGTAGAAGAAAGAGAGGAAGACCACAAACCAGATAGATAGACTATTTCAGGGGTGTTATGAGCAAGGGCTTGCAGGATCTGGGCAAAGCAGTGGAAGATAGGGAATCTTTGAGCTGTCTCATCAACAGGGTCACCATGCGTCTGAGCTGGCTCAAGGGCAGCTAACAACATGAGTTTTGACACTCAGACATGAGAGACAGCCTGTAACTTGTTGTCACAGAGTGGTCCCACATGGTGATTTCCTTTTATCTGTTTATACTCCTCCACACACACACACACACACACACACACACCCCAAACTGACCTTATTGCTCATAAGATTCTATCCAGTACAGGAAAGAGAGCTCTGCATGAAAACCTGAGAAGATACCTTTCATGATACTGTCTTGGACCAATTATGAGGTCTTAGCTAGAGAAGTAGTCTACAAAGAGATTAATTACTCCATGCAGGGTAGTTGTACTAGGAATACACCAGTCACTGCTTCAGGCAATTAACTACCCTGTTTTGCAGCAAGACATTTAACAACAAAAACACTGCTCTCTCATGGCTGATCAATGAAGCTTTAATCATATTTTAACCCTTTAAAAATAATCCCATGCATTAACAGCAGCGAGATTAATGATAGCAAAAATGTGGAAAGACCAGGGAGATTTACAAATACAAGATTGGTATAGAGAGATATGGCAAATAGCAATTAATGATAAGTTAACTAGTGGAATTAAGTTTAAAAGAGGAATAATCAAGAGAAATGATATCGAAGCAATATGGAAAACATTTGTACAAAAGGTTTTAGTAAAAGAAGGAGGTGTCTTACCACCAGACGAAGAGCTGCAATTCTGGAGGTAGAGTAATAAGATATTAGGCTCTGGTGATGGGGAGCACTTGGGGGAAGGGGGAAATGGGGGGGAATTATGAAAAGTATATGATGAAAAGAAATATGAATTAGATTTAAATAAAGTAGTAAAGAATGGAATATAAAGGGATATATTATATGTATGGGAGATATTATGTAAAAGTTTTTATATATTATTGTAAGGCGAATTAACCAATATTTTGTTTTATCAATTTATTATAATAACATTTATTACTTTCATTCTACCAATAAATATTTAAATATGGACAAATAAATAATCCCATGCAAACCACACAAATGATGACAACAAACGCTGACAGATTTTTCTAGCACTGAAGTCTGACCTCTGGTGGAAAGTTCTTGTCATGCTTTAGTCTGGCAAGTCACATCTCCAAGAAACTGTCAGATTTTTGATTACCTGCTCCAACTCAATTTTTCTCCATCAAAGTGTCATTCCAGACATTGTTGGGGCACTGTGCAGTTGTTAGTACAGCCTTAGCTCTAGTATGGTTTCATATCACTGTTAGATTTCCCCCTTCCCTCAATAAGATTTAAGAAGTACATTTGCTGATTAAGAGCACCCACTTCTCCTGTGTTGCAATGAATAACAGCTTCATTGTCTCAAATGGATAAAGATTAGAGAGGACTAGTGTAAGGGATGCGGGTATTCAATACTGCAAAAGAAAAAAGAAAGGTCTGCACACACTCAGAGATACTCAAAATACTTCTGATTAAGAATTTTCTACCTTTCTGCTATTTGCTTTGACCACTGAAATTTTGGTTGATGCAGTCAAGCTAGATAGGGGAGGGGTTGACTGTAATAAAGAAAGAAAAAAAACTCAGATTATAAATGTGTACACTGATGACAAGAGCTTTTTAAGGCGGCGGCCTGTTTCCCTCCGGAGGAACACTGCAGCAACCAACGTATCCCTCTGGAGCAAAAAGAACCCAGAATGGCGTACTCGTGACATAAGTGATGCACAGCAACATGTATATGCTGTGTGTCACTTACACCAAGATGGCAGTGCCCATGTATATGGGACGCCACTATTAGGCCACCGCCATGCCATACTAGGGTTAGGGACCGTGCGGTTGGTGTGCAGTCTCTAACCCTAGAATAGGTGGTGGCACTGCACTTCGGGACTGTCTGTCTAATTCAGGTCTTCCCAGCTCAAATCAACCTTAAAGCAATTCTGTATATGCACTGGTTTTAAAAATCAGTGTGTAAACTACTTTGCTTAAATATTCTTCTAAAAATATTGGAATGCCAAAAGCTATGAGGCCTTCAGTTATTCACTCCAGTTTTAAATATTGAGGTACCGTGATTTCTAAAGACCACAGTCCTTCCCAGAAATTACAAACCAATGGATTAAACAAAAACTTCAAAAAGGATCTGAACTTTTGGGGAAATTGTTTCAATTGCCCAGAAAATCTTTTTTCTTATTTTAAGCACTGCTATTATAGCCATCAGACTGTATATTACAAAACTGGCAAAAATGACTGAACAAATTATTTTCAATTTTAACAAGATCCAGATTTACTGGTGTGAAATATTTACCATCTGAAATGGCTGGCAATTCCAAATTCCAATCTATGCTACAGTGCATTCCAAATTTCACAAACTTCACAACTATACTGATATGAAACCACTGAAATTACGTGCAAACATCTATCAGACATCAATGCATTCTTCTCACCACTTAGTGAAAGTATAAATAGCAGATATTGTTAATATTTAAGAAATTCAATGTAAATCTGGGAAAAACGAGTCTTGACCCTTAAACACTAATCAATAAGACATTTTTTACTTGTCCATTTGTACCAATGCAGAATTGGACATTCCAAGAAATGGTCAGATGCAGGCAATGGTAGAATAAGAGACTTATTTATCGAGCAACAGAAATCAATGCACTGAATTAAAGAGATACAAGTCCCCAAGTATGTTTCACAGCTGGGAAAATTCCCCCACCTCACAGATGTAATATTCAAGGAAGATAATGTCTAGGTTGTATCTATATAGAAGTTATTTGTTGAAGTTCCTTCCATATAAAAATAAATGTCAACTGTAGTCAAAACTTTCCTTTCCTTGGTCTGCTTTATACATAGTTTGAATCTACGCAGATTAGCAAGATGCATTTTTCTTTGGTTTGCCTCTTTTTAAAAATACAATAACTCAGGACTATTTGAGTGCTCACATGACATTAGTGTTCTTGGTTTCGCTGTTACATTGCTCTCTCATCATACCCATTGCACTATATTGCTGTTTGCACCTTTTTTGCTAAAATCAAATAATTTCACAATGCTTTGCTCAAATCATTTTGGCAGCTGCAATCAACTGGTTTGGACAACCCAATATCCTCTTCTATTGAAGGTTAGATCCTCACAGTCCCAAATTGTCTATTAAGGGCCCTCTCCCCCACAGATCCAGCTAGGAAAGAGGCAGTGTCACAGTGTCCCGCATATGGAGATGGGGACTGAACCCACTGAACCTTTGGCTGTCTATGCCAATGAAGGAAAGGCAGAATATCCACAGGTAACAGGTGTTAATTTTCATCCTCAAACGCTAGGTAACGTTGCACCTGTTGAACTTTCACTTGTGTATCTGGTACAATAGTACTGTGCCCTCTTCAGCAGTCCTTTACCATTTTTAGGTTCAAGGATGGGGGGGGGGGAGGAAAAGCCAGACAGCACCATTGGGGCCAAGAAACCGATAATAAATAAATAAGGAGCCCTGGTGGTGCAGTGGTTAAATGCCTGTACTGCAGCCATTCACTCAAAACCACAAGGTTGCGAGTTCAAGACCAGCAAAAGGGCCCAAGCTTGACTCAGGCTTGCATCCTTCCGAGGTCGCTAAAATGAGTACCCAGACTGTTGGGGGGCAAATTAGCTTACTTGCTAATTAGCTGAATTGCTGTTCACCGCTATGATCTTTGGAATAGCGGTATATAAATAAAACAAATTAATTATTATTATAAGCAAAAACAAAGGCAAAATGAAGGCAGAGATCATTGTCGGACAGAAGAAGTCAATTCTTACTGCAAAGGGATCAAGATCAAGGTGGAAACCAAGCCCACCAACCTCAGAGACATGAGTTAAACCATTCAAGTGTTTGGTTGCCCTATTATTTTCAGGACATTTCTCCTTCTACTGGGGCAAATTCAGCAAATTTTTGACAGAGAACCCCCTTTCAGCTTGTTTTCAAATTCCCTTTCCATAACCTCAGTTGTTGCTAAGCAACACAGGCTCATACTGAGCATGTTCCCTGGCATGCCATATCGCCAGCCATAGGATTAATGACCCAAAATCCATTTTTAATGAAAACTACAAGTAGATCATACTAGTGCTAGGACAAAATAGATACCACTTGCTCCAAAGATAACACTATACATGGAGAATCCATCCAGCAAAGTTTGTGGATGGCGGTGGTAGGGAGAGTAAACAAGCCTGTCCAATTGCTTGAAGTCATTTGTCAAATTTTAAACTCTTATCCATAAAGTATACCTGTTCTACCTCTATACAATCATAGATCAGTTCCAGTCCAGTTCCTAAGCAACTGCCTTAAGACATTTTGTAAGAATCATCCAAGCCCCTCAGTTACTGGCTATAATGAAAAAATTAAAACATCCATCTCACCCTTAATATAGGCCCACAGTTTCAGTCATTATAACATAACCACAAAACCACAAGAAATGCTTCCTTGCAAATATACGATAAATACAGCATTTTCATAGTTGCTGAAGTATGCAGTTGCTGAAGTTTTGCAGGTACTGAGAACCAAAGCCTTTGTTTAGAGAATTGCTTAATAGTGTAGAATAATCTGTTGCAATGATATGAAAGTCTTCGAAAAGGTTAGGACATGATTATGTAAATGGAAATACATGTATAGAAAGAGCAATATTTAAGGCACATACCATAGAATAATAGAATCATAGGGTTGGAAGGGGTCTCATGGGCCACTGAGTCTAACTTCTTGTTCAATGCAAGATCTGCAGCTAAAGAAGGCCTCGCAGGTAGTTGCATGCCTCTTATTGTCTTTGTTGCCCTTTCTGAAACATACTCCAACATGTCTATATCTTTCTTGAAAAGAGGCACCCCAAACTGAATGCAGTACTCCAAATGAACCTTACCAGCACAGAATATAGTGGGATTATTACTTCCCTTGATTTGGAAACTATGAAAGCTGGGTTCTTTTTGCGCCGCAGGGCCGACTTAACAAGTGCGCCACTGGTGCACCAGCGCTACTGGTGCTGCGCTGTGATGTGCAGATGCAGCACGGTGCTTACGTAACAATGGCTGCACCTGTGTTATGGCGCCATGCCGTGTTAGGGTTAGGGACCATGCGGTTGCCATGCAGTCCCTAACCCTAAAATTGATGCGAGCATGGCGCTTCATGCTCATTTGTATAGGGCCCATGTTTCTACTAACACATGCTAAATAGCGTTAACCTTCTTTGTTGCAGCATTACACTGCTGGCTCATACACTGCTGGCTCATTATCATGTTTAACATCATGTTCGATATCTTCAAGTTCCTTCAGTACTGCGAATTGCTCCACCCCCACCCTCCAAAAAAGATGCAGTTAGTTACCTGGTGCTGAATGCACCAGGTAAAGTTGCTTTTACAGACAGAGGGACACACAGCATGCCAGGTGCGTTCGGGGCACAGTGTGAATGACTCTGAAATAACCCAGCTTACACAACAAGTTATTTTGTAGTGTGAATGACCCCAAAGATGCAGTTTGTCTGGCCCTCCAGATCAGAACGTTTTTCATTAGCTACATGATCTCTGACTAAGAGATCAGAAGCTGTGCCGAAGCCACACTCCAGTCCTAAGGATTAGAGCACAGCTTTGGCATGGCTTCTGGCCTCTTAAGATGTGTGCATCATTTAAACAGCATACCACCAAAGTGACCCAAAGCAGCTTTATTTTGGCCTGTCTGTTCGGGCCTGATTTGCAGTCCAGATCCCTTGCCAAGGTCTCTGCTGCTGCATGGAAACACACAGTTCTCTTTTTAAGAGAAAAGTGAAGCAAAATATTTATTGAGTAGTTCTACCCTTTCACTGTGAACTGTTAGCATTTTACTATCCTTACTAAACTGCAGCCCCATTGTCTCCTTGGTCATTCTCTTGCCTCAAATGTATCTGACCCTGACCCTTTTTCTCTTTCCTTTCCTTCTTTCGTTCTTTGGTTGCTTTCTGCTTCTTTTTCCAGTAACAGCTCATATCTGAACTTTAGCTTTCATTATATTATTCCTGCACACTTGAGCTACACATCTGTACTCATTCTTGCTGATCTGTCCTTTATACATACTTTTTTTCTTTTCCCTTCCTCCTTCAGTTTGCTGTGCAGCCACATAGGCTTTTTTTGGATGTTTCCAATTTTTCTTCTTCCATGGAATTGTGGTTAAGCTTTTTACAACTTCTTCAACAACTGCCACCCTTACTGAGTATCTTTTTCCTATAGCATGTGTAGACATGAGTTCCCACCATTTCCCTGAACTTGTTAAGATCAGCTTTCCTGGCATCCAAGGTATAGTTTTGAGTATACTTTCCTTTGCCCTGTCTCAAAATTGTGAATTGTAATATTACATGGTCACTTTCTCCTAAAATATTGACTACTTTGCTTCCTAGAACTCTCACTCAAGAATCTCCCCTGAACTAAAACATTCCCTCAATTCAAGATGGAACAAGGAGATCAGCAATCCTGGATGTGATCTTATGTTGATTAAGATCACATCCAGCCATGGCGAATATATTGTTTTAGAGTATTTGTATATTATATTGAAAAGAATTTGGAGATAGACGGTTCAAAGGCGTAGCTTTTTTTTCTGCTAACAGAATTGAAAATTTATTTCCTGGACTAAATTTTGGGTTTATCAAATAGGTTTGGGATGCGTCATATGCCCCCCCACCCCTGGTTTTTTATGAGTCATTCTCTGAAGCAGGGCTATTTTCTTTGCAGGTGACCTTTGCGGATGTGGCGGGTCCATTGCATGAGGTTAGAATGGAAAATGTTGACAAAGAAGCGAGAATTTATGTACAATTACTCATGATGGAGAATTACGAGAAATGTGGCCTCTGTGGGTAAGGGAAGCTGATTTATTGCCTTCCTATGAAGAATGAGGTTGCCCTTTCATACTACATTATCATTGCAAATATGATTCCAGTTGTGAATAATAGAATCAGAGCTGGAAGAGACCACAAGTGCCATCCAGTCCAACCCCATGTATGCAGGAAATCTACGCAAACCAATCCCCGCAGATTGGCCATCCGCCTCTGCTTAAAGACCTCTAAGGAAGGGAGAGCTCCACCACACTACCAAGGGAGTTGTTCCACTGTGAACAGCCATGACTGTCAGGAGGGTGCCTGCTAATGTGAAAGTGGAATTATGTTCCGCTGTGCATCATTGCTCCGGGGGTCCTAGGTCTCTGGGGGGAATGGCAAAAACAAGCTTGCGCCCTCCTTCAATATGACATCCCTTCAAAGATTTGAACAGGGCATATAATCCACTCTTAACAATTCTCTTTCCAGGCAATCTTAACTCCCTAAAGCACTCCTCATAGGGCCTGATGGTTACAGACAGCTTCTCCATTTGTTCATGGCTCTCCTTTGGATTCACTCTAGCTTCTCAACATCCATTTTGAATTGTGGTGGACGCAGAGTGGGACGGCAATATTGCAAGAGAGGGCTGACAAAAGCAGAAGGAGTTGCACTATGATTCCCTTAATAACAGGGAATCCTAGAGTTGAAAGAAACTAGAAGGGCCATCCAGTCACATTGACCTTGATAGTGCTGCATCACAGGTTGGCCCATGTGCAATTGTGGTTACTGAGAGTCTTAGATCACGTTCAAGAGGAGTTGGAATTGTGGAAGCAAACATCCTGTAAGAAGATTTGAAAAATGTTGTTTTTGTTTAGTGAGGCACTATGGCTCTCCACTTTCTAGGGATTCTAAATATCCTATCCTAAAACTGTCAATTCTAGAATTTTGTGGGAGGAACCATATAAAGAATGCTTTTTGGCTACAAATGCCTAACCAGTTTTCCTGGCTTTGTGGCCCCTCTTCCAGCCTTTTGAGATGCTGGAGAGGCTTCTTGGGTACAATGGAATTTATGCACACGTGAGGAATTTTCTCTTAATTTCGATGAAAAGAAAGGGGGCCAGAACGCATTCACAGAAATTCGCGTATTCAGCTAATTTATGTGGAATGCGAATTGCGTTCAAACTGGCTTCCCATGGCTCGAAAATAGCATGCCAGTGCCCGAATGTGCATAAAGTGAAACCCCAACATGGCACTGGACTGACTCCATTGCCAGAATTTGGCATGTAGTAGGCTATCATGGCAATAACGTGAACCCAGGATTGCGGTTCGGATTGCATTGGCTTATACTTCCAATTCCCTGTGGGCTGATAAACTCCAACGTCTCCTTGGGCCTTGCAATGGCTCACAGTAACAGTGGCAAAATGGACCCACTTCCCCAAAGGGATGCTGTGAGATACGGAGGAAGCAAAATATCAGTTATTTCCCCCCCCCGGAAATACTATGTGGGGGTGCCCCTGAGATCCCCTGTAGGGGCATGTGACGCATGAACCAAGTAGCCCATCCTGTCTTAGAATGTCTTAAGGCTGTTTTTAAGGCTGGCTTCTGGCACTTGACCCTCACCAAAATTGGAATCCAGGTCTCAATCCCCCTTGCTCTGCCTTTCCACATGAGTTATTTGTATTTTGAAAAGCAAACACACACAAAACAAAGTGTTCACACACATGCACAGGAATTAGATAACAGCTGAGAGTGGGTCGCAGAGAGTAGCTTTTCATAAGGGTAATACTTTACCTAGGTGGATCTTGATTAAATTACTGAGGGGTCAAAATGGGGAAGAGAAATAAGGAAAAGTGGGGTTGGCGAGTGCATTGAGGTGCTTAGCCATGTATCTGTATCTGTACTTGGGACTGACGTCAAGAACAGGCCACCCGGGCAGATATGTAATACTGGAATGTGTTGCTTGGCAGGCAGAACCGAGTGTTCAAAGAAGTGTTAATCGATTTAGAAGTTTCGGTGGGAGGAGAATGGTCTGAAACCAAAGTGAATGGCAAGGGTGCTTGGTACAAATATCTTAGAAAAAAAAGGGATTAGCACACGGCTGCTCAGATCCATCTTGGCTTATGAAAAGCCAATATACAGCGCATTGAGGGTGATGCTCCGCAGATACAGCACAACAATAACATAGGCAGAGTCAGAAGCAATGTCCAGATATAGATATTGGCATGCACTGACAGTTCACACTTAAAAGTAAATCAAAAACACAGTTGATTTCATCGAAATCCTTGGGATTTTCTCTCTTGAGTTACAAAGTAGACAAATTTTGCAAGCGCTCATTTTTTTTTTTGTGGGTGTTTTCCCGGTCCGATTCCATCAACTTCACCATCTCTTGTAACACAAACTCATCCTATCCACACAAATCCACATGTGAGCTGCATACTCTATTGGTGTGAGTCATCTCCTGGTGCCAAACAGCTGAAGTGACCTCTGCGTTAGCTTCCATAGGCCTTGCATTTGACTCAAGACTCTAATGGCAGTCGCACAGGATATGATGCCACCTGTCAAGCAAAGTACTTTTGCACATGGTTTAATGGAAGATTTTTTTCATGACCAGCTGCTTCCACGGAGTCCCTCAAGGCAGTCCCATTCTTTGCTAAGCTCCTATGAGCAAGGAATACGAGCGTTCCATGAATTTAGGGGATAAGCACAGGGTCATGCTTGGGTTACTCCCAGAATATTTCTTAATTAATCGCTTATGAGGGGGGTTAATGATTATTATTATTATTATGAGATTTATTTATAAGGGTGTAAATCTAAATGGCACTGTACAAAACCAAGAAAATCAAAATAGATCAAACCCTGCCTATGGAACACAGTCGAAAGTGTAAAGACAACAAATTAAAAACATCATAAGAAACAAGTTAAAACAGCAAATAATGAGGACTAAATCATTGGGTAACACGCTTCCCTCTTAAATCTGATTTTCAGTCCTAATCCAGCATTGTGGCCTTCTTTACGAGAAAAACAGGTGAGTCATGAGAGAGTCCCACAGAAAAGAAGTCAATAAAGGCAGCACTGTGGGAAATTGTTGCTTACAAGTCAATCGTTGTCATACATCAGGAGAGTCCACAAGGAGAGAAGCCATACGATGCCAGCAGTGTGTGGAAAATATGTTTTGGTCTGGAAGGCAGGACCTAGTGACACATGAGAGAGTCCACACGGGGAGAAGCCATACAATGCAGAGTGTGGGAAAGTGTTTCTCGGAGGTCACACCTAGTTGACACATCAGAAGAATCCACACAGGAAGAGAAGCCATACAATGCCAGCGTGTGGGAAATGTTTTTCTCAGGAAGTGCATACGTGAAACATAAGAGAATCCAACACAGGAGAGAAGCCATACAAATGCCAGCATTGTGGGAAATGTTTTTTTTTCTACAAAGTCACACCTAGTGATACATAGAGAGAATCCACACGAGAGAGAAACAGACAGATGCCAGCAGGTGGGAAATGGTTTTCTCAGAAGTCAATCGTAAGTGACCATCGGAGAGGTCCATACGGGAGGGGAAGCATACAAATGTCAGAGTGTTGGGAAATGTTTGTCTCGGAAGGTCACACTAGTGACACATCAGAGAGTCCACACAGAAGAGGAAGCCACACAGTGCCAGTAAAGTGAAATAAATATTATTATGGTCAATATGGAAACAACATATATTTTCAATCCAGTGGGCGAAGAAAAGGCCTTGTCTTCGGCCTGTAAGGTTTGTCTGTACCCTAGGTCTGTTTTAGGTTTTAAAGTTATATTTTGTTAGATTAGGTTTTTAAATTGCTAATAGATAGATAATGGCTTTGTGTTGTAAATTTGGCTGGGGATTGTGGGTCGTGGTATAGAGTAGGGTAGAGAGGGGTGGGGATTTGTTGCAAGCTTGTTAGAATAGTGTATGGGAATGATAGCTTTTCCAGTGTTTGGGCTGTTGGCTAACAAAGTGTGGGAGGTCGGTGGTATTAACAGAAAGAGTAGTTTGTGGTGAATCGCAAAAGAGGCCTTGGTTACTGTGGGGCATAGACGGTGGGAACTGGAGGGGGGGGCTAAGTTTGGAAGAGGGTGATATTTTAGGTTTGAGGTTTTAGAAATATTATTGGACTGGAGTGGGCAGTTCTGGTATGCCTTTCTGTAGGATAGGGAGTAGTGAAGACCACTCACTTTTTCTACAAGCACACAGCCAAGCTGCTTCTCCAAGTGTGAGTTGGGGACATTTTGGGAAGGCTAATAAAGGTGCAGTCATGATAGAGCAAGCAAATCTCCTCCTCTTGGAAATGTTGCAGGTGGACTTTTTAAAAAGCATCCATTAGCAAAAGAAATTTAGCCTATTTTAAAATTTTTTTTTTAGTTTTTAAAACTAAATTGCAATGAAAGGCAAAGCGGACGGGTAACCTAGCTTTGCATTTCACGAGGTTTTGAGAGGCCATTAAAATGGCAAAACATGTGTCAATGGGCCTTAAAACCAGTGAGAGTTTCTGTTCAAACTTCAAGGGAGATGCCCAATGTGATGAACCCAAGCCCACAAATAGCTTCAATACCTGCAATTGACTCTCTCTCTGAGGGTGGTGGTGAATGAATAGGGTTTAGGGAATCCTCCCGGGCTAGACCATCTGTCAGCTGCTTTGGAGTCGGTGGGGGGGAAATGAGTGCTATGAACTTGATTGAAAGGTTATATGCTTTATCACAATGTTGTCAGTATTTTTTAAAATTGAAACTGAAAAATGAAAATTGAAAATATGTCATCTGCAGTAATTTTGTCATACTGCAATTGTCATACTAATTTGTAAATCTATTCTAGTTGGTCCCATGATAGACGTTGTGCTATTTTATCCTTTTCGGGTTGTTTTTATGACACATGATTTTATATGGAATGAGTGTTTTTTACATGTCTTGACAAATGACATGGGTGAAAGGCTACAGCACTCCTTCTACTGCTCTTGCTGTGAGAGCTGCCCAACAAAAAACAAAGCTCTGTGTCTTTGACCACATTTCAGTGGGGCTGTGGAATGAGAAATATAGATGCTGTTGATGATTTGCCGAATGCTGTCATCTAGTGTTCAGTTTTGAGATTCTCTATACTATTCACTCTGTCCTTAGGGCTCTCCTAAAGTCCTGATCTGTATCAAGGACAAGAGGCCACAGTCAGAACAGAATTCGGAAACAGAGTGGTTTCCCAATGCAAAGGGGTCAGGCAAGGCTGCATCCTATCACCCTACTTGTTTAACTTATATGCTGAAAACATCATCGAAAAGCAGAATTAAATCAGAAAAAGGAGGAGCGAAGACATGAGGAAGCACACATTAATAACCAAAGATATGTGGATGACACCATGATATTAGCAGAGACATCCAGGATTGGAACAGTTAAGGAAAAAGTCAAAGATGAAAGTCCAAAGGCAGGTCTGATGCTGAACATGAAGAAACAAACTAATGACCAAGAAGAAATGCACAAATTCAATCTAGATAAGCAGGAAATTGAAATAGTTAAGAATTCCCATGTCTAGGATCAAACATCGACCAGAATAGAGAGTGCAATCAAGAAATAAGAAGAAAACTAGGAATGGGAAGGGCAGCTATGAAAGAACTGGAAAAGATACTGAAGAGCAAAGACATACAACTGAGCACTAAAGACAGAATCATTCAGGCCATTGTATTCCCAATTACCATGTACGATGAGAAACTGGATATGAAGGAAGCAGACAGAAAGAAAATCAAGTCTTTGAAATGCGGAGCTGGAGAAGAGTACCTAGGCTACCATGGACAGCCAAGAAACAACAATGGGTTCTTGAACGATCGACCAGAGCTCTCCTTGGAAGCTAAGATGGTCAAGCTGAGACTTGGCCACTAATGATGGAAGACACAGATCACTAGAAAACAACAATAATGCTAGGAAAGATAGAGGTAGAAGAAAGAGAGGAAGACCACAACCAGGAATATAGACTATTTCAGGGGTGTTATGAGCACAGGGCTTGCGGATCTGGGCAAAGCAGTGGAAGATAGGGATCTTGCTGTCTCATCACAGGGTCACCATGCGTCTGAGCTGCTCAAGGGCAGCTAACAACATGAGTTTTGACATCAGACATGAGAGACAGCCTGTGACTTGTTGTCAGAGAGTGGTCCCACATGGTGATTTCCTTTTATCTGTTTATCTCCTCCCCCCCCCCACACACCCACACACACACACCAAACTGACCTTATTGCTCATAAGATTCTTCCAGTACAGGAAAAGAGGCTTGCATGAAACCTGAGAAGAAACCTTTCATGATAATGTCTTGGACCAATTATGAGGTCTTAGCTAGAGAAGTAGTCTACAAAGAGATTAATTACTCCATGAGCGGGTGTTGTACTAGGAATACACCAGTCACTGCTTCAGGCAATTAAATACCCTGTTTTGCAGCAAGACATTTACAAAAAAACACTGCTCTCTCATGGCTGATCATGAAGCTTTAATCATATTTTAACCCTTTAAAATAATCCATGCATTAACAGCAGCGAGATTATGATGCAAAAATGTGGAAAGACAGGAGATTTACAATACAAGTTGGTTAGAGAGATATGGCAAATAGCAATTAATGATAAGTTAACTAGTGGAATTAAGTTTAAAAGAGGAATAATCAAGAGAATGAGTATCGAAGCAATATGGAAACATTTGTACAAAAGGTTTTTAGTAAAAGAAGGAGGTGTCTTACCACCAGACGAAGAGCTACAATTCTGGAGTAGAGTAATAAGAAGTAAAGAATAGCTCTGGTGATGGGGAGCACTTGGGGAAGGGAAGGGGAAACGGGGTGGGAATTATGAAAAGTATATGATGAAAGAAATATGAATTAGATTTAAATAAAGTGTAAAGAATGGAATACAAAGGGATATATTATATGTATGGGAGATATTATGAAAAAGTTTTTATATATTATTGTAAGGCGAAAATTAACCAATTTGTTTTATCAATTTATTATATAACATTTATACTTTCATTCTACCAAAAATATTTAATATGGAAAAATTAAATAATCCCATGCCAACCCAACAAATGATGAACCAAACGCTGACAGATTTTTCTAGCACTGAAGTCTGACTCTGGTGGGAAAGTTCTTGTCACTGCTTTAGTCTGGCAAGTCAAATCTCCAAGAAACTGCCAGATCTTTGATTACCTGCTCCAACTCAATTTTTCTCCTCAAAGTGTCATTCCAGACATTGTTGGGGCACTGTGCGTTTTAGTACAGCCTTAGCTCCACGTATGGTTTCATATCACTGTTAGATTTCCCCTTCCCTCAATAAGATTTAAGAAGTACATTTTGCTGATTAAGAGCACCCACTTCTCCTGTGTTGCAATGAATAACAGCTTCATTGTCTCATGGATAAAGTAGAGAGGACCAGTGTAAGGGATGCGGGTATTCATACTGCAAAAGAAAAAGAAAGGTCTGTACACACTCAGAAGATACTCAAATATTTCTGATTAGAATTTTCTACCTTTCTGCTATTTGCTGACCACTGAAATTTTGGTTGATGCAGTCAAGCTGGATAGGGGAGGGTTGACTGTAATAAAGAAAAGAAAAAAACTCAGATTATAATGTGTACACTGATGACAGAGCTTTTTAAGGCGGCGGCCTGTTTCCTCCGGAGGGACACTGCAGCAACCAATTCCCTCCGGACAAAAAGAACCAGAAGGCGTACTCGTGACATAAGTGATGCACAGCAACATGTATATGCTGTGTGTCGCTTACACCAAGATGGCGTGCCCATGTATATGGGACGCCACTATTAGGACCACCGCCATGCATACAGGGTTAGGACCGTGCGGTTGGTGTGCAGTCTCTAACCCTAGATAGGTGGGTGGCACTGCACTTCAGGACTGTCTGTCTATTCAGGTCTTCCAGCTCAAATCAACCTTAAAGCAATTCTGTATATGCACTGGTTTTAAAATCAGTGTGTTAAACTACTTTGCTTAAATATTCTCTAAAAATATTGGGAATGCCAAAAGCTATGAGCCGCTTCAGTTATTCACTCCAGTTTTAAATATTGAGGTACCGTGATTTCTAAAGACCACGTCCTTCCCAGAAATTACAAACCAATGGATTAAACAAAAATTCAAAAAGGATCTGAACTTTTGGGGAAATTGTTTCAATTGCCCAGAAAATATTTTTTTCTTATTTTAAAGCACTGCTATTATAGCCATCAGACTGTATATTACAAAACTGGCAAAAATGACTGAACAAATTATTTCAATTTTACAAGATCCAGTTTCTGGTGTGAAATATTTACCATATGAAATGGCTGGCAATTCCAATTCCAATCTATGCTACAGTGCATTCCAATTTCACAACTCACAACTATACTGATATGAACCACTGAAATTACGTGCAAACATCTACAGACATCAATGCATTTTCTCACCACTTAGTGAAAGTATAAATAGCAGATATTGTTAAATTTAGAAATTCAATGTAATCTGGGAAAAACAGTCTTGACCCTTAAACACCAATCAATAAGACATTTTTACTTGTCCATTTGTACCAATACAGAATGGACATTCCAAGAAATGGTCAGATGCAGGCAATGGTAGAATAAGAGACTTATTTATCGAGCAACAGAAATCAATGCACTGAATTAAAGGTACAAGTCCCCAAGTTGTTTCACAGCTGGGAAAATTCCCCCCCCTCACAGATGTAATATTCAAGGAAGATAATGTCTAGGTTGTATCTATATAGAAGTTATTTGTTGAAGTTCCTTCCATATAAAAATAAATGTCAACTGTAGTCAAACTTTCCTTTCTTGGTCTGCTTTATACATAGTTTTGGATCTACGCAGATTAGCAAGATGCATTTTTCTTTTGGTTTGCCTCTTTTTAAAATCAATAACTCGGACTATTTGAGTGCCAAATGATATCAGTGTTCTTGGTTTCCCTTACATTGCTCTCTCATCATACCATTGCACTATATTGCTGTTTGCCCTTCTTTGCTAAAATCAAATAATTTCACATGCTTTGCTCAAATCATTTGGCAGCTGCAATCAACTGGTTGGACAACCCAATATCTCTTCTATTGAAGGTTAGATCCTCACAGTCCCAAATTGTCTATTAAGGGCCCTCTCCCCCACCGATTCCGCCTAGGAAGAGAGGAAGTGTCACAGTGTCCCGCATATGGGATGGGGACTGAACCCACTGAACCTTTGGCTGTCTATGCCAATGAAGGAAAGGCAGAATTCCACAGGTAACAGGTGTTATTTTCCTCCAAACGCTAGGTAACGTTGCACCTGTTGAACTTTCACTTGTTGTGTATCTGGGTACAATAGTACTGTGGCCCTCTTCAGCAGTCCTTTACCATTTTTAGGTTCAAGGGATGGCAGGGAGGGAGGAAAGCCCGGACCAGACAGCACCATGGGGCCAAGCAGAAACTACAATAAATAAATAAGCAAACAAAGGCAAAATGAAGGCAGAGATCATTGTCGGACAGAAGAAGTCAATTCTTACTGCAAGGGCATCAAGGTTGGAAACCATGGCCCACAGCCTCAGAGACATGAGTTTAAACCATTCAAGTGTTTGGTTGCCCTTTTATTTTCAGACATTTCTCCTTCTACTGGGGCAATCAGCAAATTTTTGACAGAGACCCCCTTTCAGCTTGTTTTCAAAATTCCCTTTCCATAACCTCAGTTGTTGCTAAGCAACACCAGGCTCATACTGAGCATGTGCCCTGGCATGCCATATCGCCAGCATAGGATTATGACCCAAATCCATTTTTAATGAACTACACATAGATTATACTACTGCTAGGACAAAATAGTACCACTTGCTCCAAAGATAACCACTATCCATGGAGAATCCATCCAGCAAAGTTTGTGGATGGCGGTGGTGGGGAGAGTAAACAAGCCTGTCCAATTGCTTCAAGTCATTTGTCAAATTTTAAACTCTTATCCATAAAGTATACTGTTCTACCTCTTACATCATAGATCAGTTCCGTCCTATCTGTCCTAAGCAACTGCCTTAAAGCATTTTGTAGAATCATCCAAGCCCCTCAGTTACTGGCTATAATGAAAAAATTAAAACATCCATCTCACCCTAATATGGCCCACAGTTTCAGTCATTATAATATAACACAAAACCACAAGAAAGCTTCCTTGCAAATATACGATAATATACAGCATTTTTCATAGTTGCTGAAGTATGCAGTTGCTAGTTTTGCAGGTACTGAGAACCAAAGCCTTTGTTTAGAAATTGCTTAATAGTGTAGATATAATCTGTTGCCTTATATGAAAGTCTTGAAAAGGTTAGGACATGATTAGTTAAATGGAAATACATGTATAGAAAGAGCAATATTTAAGGCACATTCCATAGAATAATAGAATCATAGGGTTGGAAGGGGCCCATGGGCCACTGAGTCTAAACTTCTTGTTCATGCAAGATCTTGCAGCTAAAGAGGCCTTGCAGGTAGTTGCATGCCTCTTACTGTCTTTGTTGCCCTTTCTGACACCTGCTCCAACATGTCTATATCTTTCTTGAAAAGAGGCACCCCAAACTGAATGCAGTACTCCAAATGAACCTACCAGAAACAGAATATAGTGGGATTATTACTTCCCTGATTTGGAAACTAGCCTGTTACAGATGGGCTAAGTACGCAAGCGCGTACTAGGGTTAAGACGGGGGGTGGGCTTCCTTTGCGAGGAAAAGCTGGGTTTTTTTGCGCTGCAGGGCCGACATATGAGTGGACCACTGGCGCACTCATACGTAGTGCTGCACAGTGATGTGCAGATGCAGCAGACGCTTAGTAACAATGGTGCACTGTGTTCTGGGCACCGCGTTAGGGACCATGTGGTTGCCACGTGGTCCCTAACCCTAAAATTGGTGAGCATGGCGCTTCATCCCCATTTGTATAGGGCCCATTTTCTACTAACACATGCTAAAATAGCATTAACCTTCTTTGCTGCAGCATTAAACTGCTGGCTCATACACTGCTGGCTCATTATCATGTTTAATCATGTTCGATATCCCAAGTTCCTTCAGTACTGCGAATTGCTTCACCCCCCCCACCCTCCAAAAAAGATTGCAGTTAGTTACCTGGTGCTGAATGCACAGGTAAGTTGCTTTTACAGACAGAGAGTTGCACAGCATGCCAGTGCTTTGGGGCACAGTTGAATGACTCTGAAATAACCCAGCTTACACACCAGTTATTCATAGTGTGAATGACCCCAAAGATGCAGTTTGTCTGGCCTCCAGATCGAAGCTTTTTCATTAGCTACATGATCTCTGACTAAGAGACAGAAGCTGTGCCAAAGCCACGCTCCAGTCCAAGGGATTAGAGCACAGCTTTGGCATGGCTCTGGCCTCTTAAGATGTGTGGATCATTTAAACAGCATACCACCAAAGTGACCCAAAGCAGCTTTATTTTGGCCTGTCTGTTTGGGCCTGATTTGCAGTCCGATCCCTTGCCAGGTCTCTGCTGCTGCAGGAAACACAAGTTCTCTTTTTGAGAGAAAAGTGAAGGCAAAATGTTTATCGAGTAGTTCTACCCTTTCACTTGTGAACTGTTAGCATTTACTATCTTACTAAACTGCAGCCCCACTGTCTCCGTTGGTCATTTTCTTGCTCAAATGTATCTGACCCTGACCTTTTTCTCTTTCCTTTCCTTCTTTCGTTCTTTGGTTGCTTTCTGCTTCTCTTTCCAGTAAAGCTCATATCTGAACTTTAGCTTTCCTTTTTATTCCTGCACCTTGAGCTAACATCTGTACTCATTCTTGCGATCTGTCCTTTATACATACTTTTTTTCTTTTCCCTTCCTCCTTCAGTTTGCTGTGCAGCCACATAGGCTTTTTTTGGATGTTTCCCATTTTCTTTTCCATGGAATTGTGGTTAAGCTTTTTACAACTTCTTCAACAACTGCTACCCTTACTGAGTATCTTTTCCTATAAGCATGTGTAGACATGGGTTCCCACCATTTCCCTGAACTTGTTAAGATCAGCTTTCCTGGCATCCAAGGTATAGTTGATATACTTTCCTTTGCCCTGTCCCAAATGTGAATTGTAATATTACATGGTCACTTTCACTAAAATATTGACTACTTTGCTTCCAGCACCAACTCCTCCTGTGATTAAG
>NC_056526.1:98410690-98435995 GCF_019175285.1 Sceloporus undulatus
GATGTGATCTTAATCAACATAAGATCACATCCAGGATTGCTGATCTCCTTGTTCCATCTTGAATTGAGGGAATGTTTTAGTTCAGGGGAGATTCTTGAGTGAGAGTTCTAGGAAGAGGGTTAGATAGGGAATCTGACTGGGCCTAGAGAGGGTCAGAGAGGTATTCTGACAAGACAGTAGAGAAATTGGAAAACAAGACAAAGGGGTCGCAATATGGTCAGAGAAGGATACCAACTGGGAGAGAAAGGGTATTGGAGATTGTAAAGAGGAAACTCAGAAATACCTGCAACTGTTATATTAATGTAACCATACCACATTTGAACTATTCTAGCTAAGCAACATTCTTGCTAAATATTATTCAATAAAGTCAGTGTTTATTTGTTATAATAGAAGCCTCTGCCTAAGTGAATTCTAAATCATATACTGTATATACTCATGTATAAGTCTAGAAATTTTAGTCAAAAAATTGACCCCAAAACCTTGGGTCTACTTATCAACGGGTTAGTGTAATTACTGTACTTTAACACACACACACACACACACACACACACACACACACATATATATATATAGCGCCAACCCCTTTCTCTGAATAGAGTGGTAAAAGGCAAGAGCTTAGTCCATCCTGGGACCACCAACAAGAAGCATGGATCCCCTCTACTCTCTCATCCATTCAGCCTTTAGGATGAGTACAAACAGTTATGTGTACCAGAATTTTCTAAGTTCTTTGGCATCATTTTCCTTTGTATCATCATTTACATCCTTTGTTACATGCCCCTAAGTTTTACCCACAACTTATCCATGGGTCATATCAAAATCCATAATTTTGGCCCCAAAACCTGCCCACGACTTATACATGAGGTCGACTTATAGTCGAGTACATAAGGCAGGCACAGACAAACACACTACCTAAGGCATTAACTTATAAGACGCTTGGGACCCTAGCCCTTACACATTTAGGGACAGTGTATAAAGGGGGGACAGAGAGCAGGTGTCATTGACAAGGGGCCTTCTATAAGTGAGAGGTAAAAGGTAACATCAAGGCATAGAAAGGAGGTTGCATCACAGCATACTTCCCACCCAGTTCATCTTATCAGGTTAGCACACAGGTGTCTCTATACCCTTGAACAACAAGTCTTCAAACACTAGCATCTTTCTTTTTTTGACATGGATGGTGGTTACCTTGGATCCTTCCTTGGCATGTGGTGTCCCTTCTTGCTGGTTTCCTCTTTGAGCATCTTTACTGCTGCTAGCTTAAGATGTTGGACATGATTGCCTAGTTGGACAGGTTCTGAATCCCTTTTGTATGGGCTGCTCCAGACAGTGACTGTCCTCCAAGGTGTTTCCTCATTGTTACAGGCCTCTTCATTTTCCTAGGCAGTTCCTTCCTGTAACTTCTGTAGAATCAATCTTTTCTGTGTTCTATCCAGGATGTCTTCTTGTATTCTGGTGCTCTGAAGAGACTCAACATATAGCTGCAGCTCTCTTCCAAGGAGCTACCAGTTTGCACTTACTGCAGGTGTAGTTGGTGAAGCTTTCTGGTAAGAAAACAAACATTATACATACCTTGTAGCAGACAACTATGGATCCTTCTGTCTCCATCTCTGTAGTTATTTCTCTTCCAATTCCTTCCTGTAATATCAATATGGGATGTAACTGTGCACATCACAATGCATACACTGTTGGCACAAAAGATTGCTGCCTCTCCCCACCTTGCTGCTTTTTACTCACAGAGACTTCAGCAAAGGCTGATGGGGAAAAGCATGCAGTTACGCTGCTATTCTTCCAGAACAGCAAGACCAAGACTTCAAGTAGTTTGATTTCTTGTGGAAATTGTGACAGGTAGATATCGCTATCTGGCTGAAAAACCTTTACAGATTTTTTTCCAGTGCACTCTTTTGTAATAAGGTGTTTGAGGCAGCACATTCATCTATCTGGCTTTTGTTATTCTGTCAACTGTATTAGGAGGACATTCTTGACAGTAAGGGCTGTTCGACAGTGGAACACACTTCCTTGAAGAGTGTGGTGGAGTCTCCCTCCTTGGAGGTCTTTAAAGAGAGGCTGGATGGCCATCTGTTGGGGATGCTTTGACTGAGAGTTCCTGCATGGCAGAATGGGGTTGGACTGGATGGCTCTTGTGGTCTCTTCTAACTCTATGATTCTATGATAGCAAAATTAAAATTATACCTTCAAATTACAATATCATAAGCATAACCTTAAAGGTATTTACATATAATATTTAGTTAAAATGTGATGTTTTTAACAAAAAAATTAAAAATTAAAAGCATTTCATTAAAAAAATCAATTTCAAATTTTGAAATTTGAAATTTTAATTTTAAAAATGTTGGCAGCCTCTCCTTTCTCCTCCCACTGAGCTTCAGCCCACTCACACCATTTCTTAAAGCATTTTAAAGGAAAGCAGATGAATGTCACAGCCCATTTCTGCCAAAAGGTAAGGGTTTGAGGAGAAGTGGTGTCATACACACCCTCTTAGGGTATCACCTGGTACAGTCCGCACCCCCCCCCCAGTGGTACTACTGAGCATGTGTCTTGGTGGGGAACAGCAAATGTGTTAGGCAATGAGCTTGAGGCAGAAGGCTTAGAAGTTTCCTCCAATGTGCAGCAGGCACAAGCTGCCAAATAGACCTCAAGCTCCACCTCAGGCTCACTGCCTAACGTGTTTGCTGTTCCCCTCCAAGAAACATGGTCCATCTTTTTTCTGTTAAAGTTGGCTCTCAGATTTGAGACTTGAATGTAGATACTTGAGACTTGGAATAAAAGACTTGGATACATCACTGCCAACTAGATCTTCTGGCCTGTGACAGTTGGGATGGTGCAGAGGGCTACTCTTATAGCAAGTACAGGAAGAGGTTGGGGGAGTTATCTACCCCGAAGGCCACACTTATGGCCATGTAAAGCTCTGCAGTTAAGAATCAATCAGTCACAGTGTTTCCAAAATGCAGCCTCCAAAACAGAGTTTTCAGGGAATAAGGTAGCAATCTACTAGCTACACAATTCTTCCATTCTCTTAATGAGTCTCCAAATCTGGGCTGCCAGCTTCAGTTTTATGTAGGCATTTTCCTTCCCAGTGAAACCAAGAAGTGGGATTTCAAAGAAACCATGCAATCTCACTGCACTGCAAAAGAGAAAAAAAGAGCATCCTTTCTGTGCTAGCCAATGTGAGCCAGACTGCTTTGGAAACAGCAGGTGATCCATCACTTCACTCTCTCTTCCCCAGACAGACTCACTCTGGAGTTTAGCTAAACAGATTTTCACATAATTGCTGAACTCCCTTCGCAGGCTTGGCATATCTTTCATATACTGTGCAATGAAATAATTATTTTGCAGAAAACAAGACATTTGCATTTGGGTTTTCTTTGACCTACTTAGATTTTAAGCATCTTACCACCTAAGCACAGTCATCTGATCTTAAACATATGTTCTTGGAAGTGAAACAATGATCCTATACTCATGTATCAAGTTACTCCAAACTCAGTAAGACTGACTTCTAAAAAGATGTACATGGCCACACTGTAAGTCCCACTGATTTCAGGCATTGTCTTGGAAACCACTAAACTTCCTACTGTAACATGCTGGATTCACAAAGAACTACCAGCAAGTCTATTCTGACATTATTCATCACCATATTTCACCAGAAATAATAATTTCACATAGAACTTCTCCATTATCAGCAGTTCTTCTTCTTCCCTGTGATTTAATGATATATGATTTAAAAAGCAAGACATTAGAAAAGCAAAACAGACACACATTGGTGGGTGCTTTGATGGTTCATATCAAGTGAAAGCAAAATCTAAACTTCCTTTGTTGAAGCTTGTGAGATCTCATCCTGTTCTAACCAATTCTGTTTCACATGAGAAATAATCTTAGAATGCTAGCTCACAGTGGATTTGCACTCCACAGCTGGCATATTAATGAGCAGGGAAAAATTATTCTTGGCACCTTCTCTTAAAATTCATATGAATATATAAACTGTAAACTGAGTCACTGCACCATTAGTGACATGGAATTTGACATTGCCAGATACTTTCACTGATGCTGACATGTCATTCTAGGCTTATTAATGCTTCCATCTATGTCTAGATTGATCATTTACCATCACCACTCTCTTGCCAAATCCTCACAAAGTGAGGGCTTAAGGTAAGTCATGATCTGATTGCTTGTGAAATTGCAACACAGAGGAAAAACACCTGCGTTAGTTTTGACACAAACACCTTAATGGAACTAGAGCAAGTATAGGGAACTCAAATATGAAATATTTCCCATAAAAGGCAGCGAGAAAGAAAAAACCCATCATGGAGCGAATATATATTGCAAGCATCATAAATGACTTAATGATGTGTGTGTGTGTGTGTGTGTGTGTGTGTGTGTGTGTGTGTGTGTGTGTGTGTATATATATATATATATATATATATATATATATATATATATAATTCTATTCTTCAGATATTCCTTACCTGTTTACCAACTACCTTTTCTTCAATAAACTTGTGGTTGATCAAGTTGCTGGCACATGAAATTCTCTTGTGCATCCAAGGCTAAACTATAAACTAATACTTCATCACACTCACTATAGATTCAGGAGAGTCTCCAAGGTTAACTTGAATGTATGTGCAAAGAGGGCTAAGTAAACAAACAAACAAACAGCAGTGGGAGTCAATGACCACACTGACACACATACCGCTGCAGCCATCCACACATTCTGTGGCTGCTCTCCATGTAAGCCTATAAGCCACATAAATCAGTTGTCAGCAAGTGGTTGTGCACTAAGCAGTGAATAGTGCCCGCCAACCAGCTTCACTCAAAGAGAATAATTCATGTATCTATCACATCCTACTGTTTATGGTAAAGAGATTCTTGATAGGTGTGTTATTGTAAAGTATCATCACCTGTCTTTTGGTGAGGGGGGAAAACACCTTCCACTCTCTTAACCCAAACTAATCCATTTAGGTTCCATACAGTGATGTTAGAGCCAGTATGGTGTGGTTTGAGCAATAACAATGACTCTGGAGACCAGGGTTCGAATCCCAGCTCACCCATGTAAACCCACTGGGGGATCTTGGACAAGTCACACTCTCTCAGCATCAGAGGATGGCAATGTCAACCCCCCTCTCAAGAAACATGCCAAGAAAACCCCATAATAGGTTTGCCTTCAGGTCACCAGAGGTCAGAAGTGACTTGAAGGCACACAGCAGCAACAACAACAGTTGTTACTGTTCCTGCACACTCTTCTGATGTTGGTGGGTGTGAGTGAATGGAAAACAACAGCAGCCTGAATCCATACAAATCCATCCCTTTAGTACCTCCCCATATAGCCCTTCTGGCCTGCCCATCTTGGTTGAACCTGCTTCTCTATGTACTCATCGTCCCACATCTGACAGGTGTGGGGTGCATGAGCAAAAGATGAACCCTGAATCGGCACAAGCTGGGCAGGGCTGAACAACGAAGCAGCAGAGTGACACAGATCTCATGGAAGCCCCACAGATGCCAGGGGGCAGCAGCAGGTGTGAAGAAGGACAGTGCATGCCAACCAAGCAGAAGAACATGAGCCAGGATCCATTTCTTGGAGAGGAGAAATGGGAAAGCAATTTGCCATTTGACTGAAAGCTATCAATTTGAATTGGGAAGCTCAAAACACCAGCCTCATTCAATTAACTCGGTATAATCACAAATAATTGTTTACCATAGAAAAGGTCTGAAGAGAGATGCCACATCCTACTCTGCTTGGATGTGCGTAATACCATCCAGCAGGTCTCTCCCTCTGCATCTGCAGACATTTCCCAGGCAAGAACTGTGGGAGGACACGCAAGCTAGAAATGTTTCCTCTACTGATAACTGGACATCAACCACTGCTTTTGAAGCCCTTTAAGGGAATTTATAAAGCTTTGAAAAATATGCGAAGTTGAAGGATGCCGACATCAGAGTTTTTTGTGGAGTTTTTTTTGGGGTATGTGGACAGTTTTAGAAGAGTTTATTTCCTGGCGTTTTGCTGGCATTCCGCTGAAGATCCCAGCCACAGATGCGAGCGAAAGAACGTCTTTCTAGAACATGGCCACAAGCCCCCCCTCCCCCCCAAAAAAAACAGGTGGGCACTTGTAAAAACTGATTAGGAATCTTCATTTTTATGGAGTATCTCAAAACCCAGAATAATAAACAAAACAATGAATCCTTGGATGGAATTTGTTATCCTAATGAACTAATAAAGGACACTTGTTGGGTTGCTGTATCTTTTAAATTAAGTCTAAGGAAAGCTCATGCTGCCACTTCTTTCTTTTCAGTTAGTCTCAAAGGTGCTACAAGAGTGGAAGGTCGAAAGCTTTCATGGCCAGCATCCATTGTTTTTTGTGGGGTTTTGGGGGGCATAGGCCGGTTCTAGAAGAGTGTTTGTTCTGGACCTTTCACCAGAATCTGTGGCTGGATCTTCAGGGAATGATGGCAGCCACAGATCCTGGCAAAAGGTTAGGAACAAACCCTTCTAGAACACGGCATAGAGCCCCCCAAACCCCCACAAAAAGCTCTGTGCTACGAGATCTTTTGACATTTTAATTATGACACAAGCCTTTAAATAAACCTCTGAAGCCATGCCTTGTTCACTGGTGCCCTCGCTCATGTTATGCCAAGGACCTACAACACACATCTGGAATACTGTCCAGTTCTGGGCCCCACAATTAAAAAGGAGGCTGAGAAAACGGGAGCGTGTCCAAAGGAGGGCAACTAAAATGGTGAAGGGCCTGGAAAACCATGCCCTATGAGGAATGACTCAGGAGCTGGGGATGTTTAGCCTGGAGAAGAGAAGGTTAAGAGGTGATATGATAGCCCTTTTTAAATATTTGAAGGGATGCCATTGAGGAAGGAGGCAAGTTGTTTTTTGTTTCTTCCAGAGACTAGGACCCCAATGGATGTCAAGCTGCCAGGAAAGAGAGTCCAGCTCAACATTAGAAGAACGTCCTGACAGTAAGGGCTGGTTTCGACAGTGGAACACACTTCCACAGAGAGTGGTGGATCTCCTTCCGTGGAGGTCCTTTAAGCAGAGGCTGGATGGCCATCTGTTGGGATGCTTTGATTTGGAGTTCCTGCATGGCAGGGGTTGGACTGGATGGCCCTTGTGGGTCGCTTCCAACTCTATGATTCTACCTGCACCACCTGTCCTCCCCCTAGAGAGGAAACTGAGGCCAGCTCCTAAAACAGAGAAAGGAGAAATGTCACAGAACCATAGAATGCTAGAGTTGAAGAGACCGCAAGGGCACCATCAGCCCCATTCTGCATGCAGGAAACTCTCAATCAAGCATCCTCAATCAGCCTCTGTTTAAAACCCTCTAAGGAAGGAGACTCCACCACACTGCCGATGTCACCTCGCCAGAAATCATCATCTCATCATCATCAATCATATTAATATTAGAAAGAGTTCAGCAAGGTTTAGAACAGATTATAAATATTTATTTAAGAAGGGAAAAACAAAATAAATAGCGAGTTCGGATGACTCGGGTCCCAGACATGGGACAAAAAAGGCTTCCGGTATAAAAGGTGGCTAGGCCTATTGACACTAACCCGTTTGGCAGCGTTGTCTGTCCCAGGCTATGGATTCTGGAGTTGTGGAGTTTGGTTGTGGGCCCCAGAGCGGAGCGGAGCTCCGCTCTGGCCACAACAAACTCCAACTCCCAGAATCCCATAGCCTGGAGACAGACAAAGTAGCCCTGCCAAAGCGGGTTCCTGTCTCCAGTCAGTGGAGAGCCGAGAGCCTGCGGTCCCACGATCCCTGGCTCTGCCGGCCCTGGAGGAGGCCCGTCCGAGAGGAGGCGCTGTGAAAGCCCGTCGGAAGTCCCGGTTGAAGACGGTGTAAGATGATGGGGTTGAGGAGCTGTTGCAGTAGCCGACCAGAAGAAGAACTTGAAGAGGTCTCGGGGACCTGGCCTGGCGCAGATGCCGAGAGGCTGTGCATGAAGAAGAAGGGGAACCAGCAACCACGAAGACCCCCATCACCACCGACAAGCAACCAGAGTGAAGCGCTTCTTCTCTTCTCCCGAGCTTTGTTTCAGAGCCAGGCTGCCTTGGCTTTCGTGGCCTCCTCGACGGCTTCGACGGCGACGACGATGCCCCCGGGGCCGGGCGAAGAGGAAGCCTCCGAGGAGGAGGCACACCGCGATGGTCTTCCCTTCCTCCTCGGCTGCCTCTCCTTTTGGTGGGTCCCTCTTTACAAGAAGGCCTCCCTGCTGCTGCTGTGGGCTGGCTACTCCGGCGCTTAGCCACGCGGTAGAATGCGGAGTAAACCAAGAGCAGGATGAGTCCCGGAGCAAAGAAGAGACGGCGCAGGAGGCCAAGATGTACCAAGTCTGATCGTTGAGGCTGCAGCGGGAGGGTGGCTCTGTCTGCCAATGGGCCCCGAGAGCACGGGGGCGAGGAGATGGCGGCGGAGAGGAGCCAGACCATCAGATGGCCGCCTGTGACCCTCCCGGGGTCCCTGCCCGGTCGTACTCCGGGGCCTTGGTCACCGACCAATATCGGTCCAGGCTGAGGGCGCAGAGGTGGACGATGGAGGCGGTGCAGAGGAGCACGTCCAGCGCCAGGTAGAGGCGGCACCAGGCCGTCCGAAGACCCACTCGCCCATCAGCCGTTGGCCAAGGAGAAGGGCAATCACCAGGGCGCCACCAGGATGGTCGGCGCCGCCAGGGAGAGCAGAAGAGGTTCTGCGGGGCCCGCAGCGGACCCCGGCGCAGCAACCGCTGCCACCACCAGCGCGTTCCCGGACAGCCGTCAGCGCCATCAGAGAGGCCACCAGCGAGGACAGCACCGCCACCCCCCGGCAAGTAGACACCAGCGGGACCCCCCGCCGAGAGGGAGGCGTTGCCCGCGCCCCAGGCTCTCGTTCCCGGGGGGGAACTCCATGGCCTGGCAATAGACTGCGAGCCTGAGGGCAGGCAGCCCTCGCATTAAAATAATAACAAACAATAATAATTGTAAGCCGTTCTGAGGGATGAAGGGCGGGTATAAATACCATAAAGAATACAACAACAACAAACAACAACAAATGGCCGGAGCTCATGCCATATCCCTCTGCCTTCCCTCTTCCTCCTCCCTTAGCTTTAGCAGCAGCAGCAGCAAAACCGAGGCTGGGCTCCGGCAGAGGCCCCTCCTTCCTCCTTCCCTCCCCGCCTCTCGTTTGGCAGCAGCAGCGGGTCCGGCCCTGAGAGCATGCCCGAAGAACAAGGCCCCCTCCGCCGGCGACGTAAGGGAGGCGGGACAGCCCTGCCACCCCCCTCCCCTCCCCCTCCCGGACTGACGGAGGCTGCACTGCAATCCACACTGGAGACATAACCCTTTGGCACCGCCTAACTGGTCTGGCTCAAGTGCTAGGGGATTTTGGGAGTTGGGGTTTTGTTGTGGGCCCCGCAACAATGCTCCAGCTCCCAGAATTCCATAGCCGGGGCCAGAAAAGACTTATTAAGCAACCAGGTTATTATGTCTCCAGTGTGGCTGCAGCCTGGCTCCTGGTCGCTGCCCTGCCGTGGCCTTGGCGTCACCTGACTCTCGCGACAAGAACCCCGCAGGCCCAAAGGGAAGGCCTGGAGCCTGCGCCTAGCCTCTGGCCAAGGGAGAAGGGGCGCCTGAGGAGGCCCTGAGGCGAACCGGTCCAGAGGCAAGGCAATGGAGTGGCGGCAGCCCGGCTGAGGAGGCGGAGGAGGTGGCCGGGCAAACCGGTGCCACAGCAGCCCGCACAGCCTGGCCCTCCTGGGGGCAATGGGAGGGAAGGGCTCGCCAAGAAAGCCATAGGGCCTCGCTGTGCTGCCCTGGAGTGAGTTCTGTGGGTGAATCTCCAAGGTTCAGAAGCCCTAAGACTGAAACCATGCCCTAGTGAGGAACTACTTAGGAGCTGGGGACGTTTTAGCCTGGAGAAGAGAAGGTAAGAGAAGGGATGTCATATTGAGGAGGAGACAAGCTGTTTTCTGCCTTGCCCCAGAAACAGAACCCGGAACAATGGATGCAAGCTCCAGGTAAGAGAGATTCCACCGAACTTAGGAGGAATTTCCTGACAGTAAGGGCTGTTCGACAGTGAGAATGCACTCCTCGGAGGGGTGATAGAGTCTCCTTCTGGGAGGTCTTAAACAGAGCTGGATGGCCATCTGTCCGGGAATGCGTTGATTTAGATTTCTTGCATGGCAGATGGGGTGGTACTGGATTTCCCTGTGGTCTCTCCAACGTCATGATTCTAGATTGACTACTTCTATGAAACTGAAAGGAGGAGGGACAAGGGAAGGGAAGGCGAGCTGCAATGCATCAGTGGAATGGGATAATGGTGTTCCTTAAGCATTACTATCAAAAAATTAGAAACAAACAAAACAAAAAAAACCATCCATGTTTTGATTGTTGGATGAAAATACGTGAAAGGCCCATCATTTAACTGCTGCTTTAAAAAGGTGTTCATCAAGTAAAAATTTTGCAGAAATTCTAATGAGTGGGATTCTGTTTTTTAAGGTGATGTATGCGTATAGGTATCCTCATTTCATTATCAAGGAACATGTCTACACTGTGCATGCCATTGAAGTCCATAAGGATCCCTTTCAGAGAAGGCAATTGGAGAACACGGCACAGTAATGGAAGATCATGGGGAAAACATCACACGAAAGCACCACTATTTACCTCATAATGAAGTCGGGCCGTGGAAAGAAAAGGAAGAGACTGCAAATGATGGCCCCACCTACAAGAAAACTGTCCCGTCACACAAAGATTTGAGATGATTAACCATCCATATGAAGCCTGCCTCCCTCCAGTCCATCTGCCTTGGTCCAGGCCTCGGAGGTAGAGAGGAACTGCTGGACTCTCTTACCCTTTCCTCCCACCACTTCCCTTCTCCTTCTCTGTCATATGTCTTTTTTAGATTGTAAGCCCGAGGGCAGGGATCCGTCAACTAAAAAGATTGCATGTACAGCGCTGTGTAAAGTTTACAGCGCTTCATAAATAAACGTTAATAATAATAATAATAATAATAATAATAGGCAATCTAGGAAGGAAGAGGCAAAATCACCATCTGAATATTTCTTGACTTAGCGGTGTATCTACACTGATGAAAAACATGTTTTGAACCCAACATTAACACTGCCATGGCTTCCATGCTGCAGAATCCTGGGATGTGTATTTATGAGGCACCAGTATCTTTGGCTTTTGTTGTTTTGGTGATGTGCCTTTCAATTCATTCTGACTTATGGCCGTCGAAGGCGAACCAATCATGGAGTTTTCTGGGCAAATTCTTTAGAGGAATTTGACATTGCCATCCTCTGAGGCTGAGAGAGGGTGACTGCCCAAGGTCACCCAGTGGGTCTCCATGGCTGAGTTTGGATTGTGAACCTGGTCCTCGCACAGCCCAGCCCACAATATCTTTTTAGTAATTTCGAAATATAAAACTGAGATTTAAAAACTGATATTAATATCCATGGTGATTGACATGTAGTGTGGTGTAGGCGAGACAGAGACCAAAACATGCGCAGAAATAATCCAGTTTCATCAAACGCTTTACTGCCCGCTTCAATGCTAGGAATTTTAGAACTGTCATTCTGTGAGACATTTATCCTTCTCGCCTCTCTGTCAGAGAACTGTGGGTGCCACAAATAAACTACTTCCAATCCAGGGTTTTGCTTGAATTGAGCCAGAGCAGTTAAAGTGGTAGAAACTGGATTATTTCTTGCTGTGTATTTTTGGACCTGAGACTGAGCAACTAATTCATTTTTACATGTTTATTTTACCGAGTTGTGGTTTATATAATCTTTGGGCGCCAAGCGATCAAAAATCAATGACCCCGACTGACCCATTTCAAGCCGCATACCTAAAAGCGACTGACACCGTAGCCAGCCAGCCCTGCTAGGCTGGTCATAGGAAAAGGTAGATAAACCTTAAAGAAACCAGTTTGGGCAGTTGTCCTACATGTTTTCCAGGCAGCCCAAAGAGAAGACAGGACATAGCCAAGGGGGGTTGGTTCTTGGGGTCCGGACCCCCCTTCCATAGAAAAAGGATGGAGTGTGCTGCGGCACCGCTGCAACCCAGCACCAATATAATGGTGGGAACCATTAGTCTGGATTCCCCCTTTTCCTTAAACTCCTGGCTACGTCCCTGGAGAAGAGGACAAAGAGATAGCCTCTCTCCTAATGAGCAAGTGATTGTCTTAAACAGCTATGCCATTTAGGTATTTGTCTTCCCTGAAAGGTGTCAGGCCTCTCCTTTGTGTATCCATTGTTTAACTTTAGACTTAGACAAAAGATAGCTATTAAGACCTTTGTTCGCCAGGCAGCCATAGCCTGAGGATACGTTTCGCAGTATAAATAGGACCGAGATTCCTGCCCTCATTGGGCTTGTTGAGCTGAAGTTCCAAACCTCAAAACCTTGCTTGTAGAGCTGCTGCTCCAGGCTTGAGTTCTCTGAGCCTTGGTCTCTGCTGAAATCACTTGAGCTAAGCCAATGCTCACTGTTTCTCCCCGGCCTCTAAGTTAGCTTTGCCCACTGGAACTCAACTCCTAGCCACTGCGGTCTCCGCTTGCTTTCCCATTCTCCGCGGCCGTGTCTCACCATCCCCCATCACTCGCATCCGTCGGAGAAGACTCCTAAGGTAAATATTCCAACGGTGCCTCTATCCTTTCTCCTTTACTCCCAAACTCTCCTCCTCCCTTGCTTTAGCATTGAATGTGTGTGTGCGTGTGTGATCCCCTTTGTTGTGTGGCTTTAATAAATGTTTCTATTTTAATTGCAACTCATTGGCATTGGAGTCTCTGTTTCGTGGGGTTGGACTAGATGACCTCTGGTATACACATCTGCTGTGTGTGTTGTTAGGACATGCCTCTCGTAAATTTGAGCTAATTAAATCCCCCTAATTCAATCCTTCCTAACATTATGATAAGACTTATTTGTTTATTGATATCCTGTATAACAATAATTTTTTAAAAAAAACAGACATACTTACTTTTTCTAGGCCATACTACATTCTCTCAGTTTCCCTTTAGTGTGTGTGTATGTGTATTGTGAGGCCCCTAAAGATACAGGTTTCCAATACACTTCTCACACTACAATTTCTACACAAATTAGTAAGCAAACCCCTGATGATTTCAGTAAAGTTTTGTGTGGCTTCCTGAGAAGTTCAAGACCCTGGAAGATAAATCCCTAGAGTTCCAGAGAGCACCTTTGTGCCCTTTGTGGCTGGCAGACAGTCTTAAAGCTTGTTGGCTCCAGTTCAGGTCAAAATTCCAACAACTTCTTTAATGCACCTTTTGAACAAGTTTGTTCAAATGCAGCAAGTAGCTTAATCCATTTCCTTAGGGCACTGAATGACACAGCAGATTAATTAAGGCTGTGATCACCTGCTTAAAAATCAATTTTAACTCATAAAATGAACCTGGTGGCTTTGTGCTTTTTCCAAGTTTTCCATAAAACAAAGAGCTTTTCAGTCAGTCTAGCGGCCTCATGGCTGAAATCCCTTTCATTTGCCACTAGGACATGAACATATAAACTGGAGAAAATGCACTGCAGCATTTACTAACACAGGAGCTCCAGCATACATATAGACACCCCACACCAATGGACAGAATGTTTCTGTCCTTTCTGCGTAGTGGGAAGGGGATAGGAAACTGAGGGCCTGTCCAATAAGACATGCAACATTCCCCAAACCAGGGACGTAGCCAAGGGGGAGGGGTTCTTGGGGTCCGGACCCCCCCCTTCCATTAGAAAAATGGTGTGTGCTGCTGCGCCGCCGCACCCAAGCCCCATTATAATGGTGGCACTTAGTCTGGACCCCCCCCTCCCTAAAATCCTGGCTACGTCCCTGCCCAAACACTGAAGTAAATAAGAAATTTGGTCTCAGAGGAGCAGCGTTGGGACCCCACATACAATATGTTACAATGGACTCACATAATATTGGGAATAATTCATCCAAAACAGTGTTTTTAAAACCCATTCATGTTGATAGTAAAGAAATAGTTATGTGCTTAACTCTCACAGTGAGAACATCAGAATTTAAATGTGTATAACTTTGCCTGGTTTGTATCCCACATTTTTATGCTTTAAAAAATATGCCTAAATTTTGGATATAGGGGACAGGAGGGCCCTGCTGTAAGAAAGAGAAGGCAGGAAAATATGTGATGGAAATGAGGTTAATATTGCTAGGCAATCCTATTTAGCATTGTTATCAGTTTTTGAAGTCTCCTCCAGATAAATAAATCTGTCATAAAGAATTAATCTCAGCACAATACAAATATGCAAATCCTGGTCTTGTGTGAATGATCTGCCAGGCAGTGTGTCAGAAAAACTGACCCGCCACTCCAAATGTGACAGAGGTTCAGCATCCCAGTCATACAGAAGCCCACTTTTCATGTCTGTCATGTCAAAGAAATGTGATCTTCACACTTTCTTCTGGAGGGACATGTTACATTAGCAGAGAAAAGGCTGTGTGGCTGCAACAGATGTAAACATAATTTTTTCTTCACTAGTGTTCTCAATACTAGAAATAATAAATTTGCAGCACTCATTTGGGTTGTGTTTTGTTAAATTGGTTTATTAAAATAAATAATTCACAAATTCTTAATTCACAAATTCTCATCACATGACCCTGGGGTTTCCAAAGCTGTGGCGCGGAAGCAGTTTCTACCAAACTGATACAACTCTGAGTGTGGCCAGAGGGACAGACTCTGTTTCTGTCACGCGAGAACCAGCCTGGGTAAGTATGTACCCATGTAACCACTAAACTTTTAACTATTGTCATTTTTTAATTATTAGTCTAAAGAAGTCTCTTGTATGTGAGAATAGGAAACAGTCAAGAAACAGAATAATTATGTTGTTAGCTTACTTCCTCTTTTTGCTTCAGAGTCTTTCCTAGTTATTTACAACTATTTCATAGGCAGAGAAAGTTTGTCTAGATACACAATAACTTTCTTGCAGGCCAAACTTCAGAATGAGCTTGTCTTGAGACACTGCATTGGTTGTTACCTCCTCTTCTTTCACTGCACTTTACTCTCTGATAGAAGGAGGAATTACTCATCTGATACCAAGGAGGTCCAACAGCAGATCCCACAAATGCCATCTTCAACTGAGTCTTGCTGAACTAGCATCCTTGCTCTGAGTGTCACTGTAATAATTTCGGGAGAGGACTATTCAGGTCTGTGCTGCCAAAAATATATATGCGGTGGCATCACCTTTTAAGATCCAGTGTATCATTAAATAGTGCTCTATTATAATAAGCCATATAATTATTATAATTATGATGATGATCTTGACTTTCTATGTAGGTGCAGTGGGTGTTTTTTCTGTAGAGGCTAAATTCTGGTTAGCTCTTCAGTTTTTGCACGAATCAAGTTTTATTTCCCAGATTTTGGGAACTACATACTACAAATTAACTATAAATCAAATATAATTACTGCAGTTTACAAATTTGAATGTTACATTTTTACAACTTCGACCATTTCAAAAGATGACTGATGATAGAAATGAATAATTCAGTAGGTTGAACAATTTTGTGAAAATGTAGCCTCGGAGAATAAAAGGACCTAGATTTCCATTGCTTTAATTTAACAAGTCCATTCTCACATCTCTATTTAAAAGCCTGTGACATGGGCACGCCTACTGTTAAACAAAAAGAAAACAAAAAGACCATGGAGGATTTATACAACCTAGATAATGAGGAGCAAAACATTTATCAAAACAGAGACTGCAGTCAAGAAATCAGAAGAAGATTAGGAATGGGAAGGGCAGCTATGAAAGAACTAGACAAAATCTGAAAGAGTAAAGATATACTGCTGAGCATTAAAGTTAGAATCATACAAACCACTATATTTCCCATTACCATGTACGGATGTGAGAGTTGGACAGTGAAAAAAGCAGATAGAAAAAAAATTAACTCATTGATTTAATTAAAATAAATCATTCGCAAATTTTCGACATGAGTCAAGGTCAACTTGAAGGCATCTAACAACAAAGTATACCTAGATAGATAACCTAAAACTACAAGATGGCATCTTATGAGATGAAACCCTCATCTACTATCTGTCGGGGATGCTTTGATTGTGATTTCCTTCATGGCAGGGGGTTGGACTGGATGGCCCTTGTGGTCTCTTCCAACTCTACGATTCTATGATTCTATAATTCTACTAGGCCCCTTGTGGTTGACAAGATTTATAGTTAGAAGGAGTAACACAAGACTCCAAAACAGGAAAAATCCTCACTTAATAGTTTTCCTTGAAGAGATGACTGACATACCATGTATACTCATGTACAAGTTGAGGGAAGATTTTAGGGCCAAAATTGTGGATTTTGATATGACCCATGGATAAGTCATAAAATTTAGGGGCATGTAACAAAATATCTAAAGAGGAAAACACCACTTCCCTCCCTCCTTCTCCTTTTCTGGACTACTGGCCACCTAAAACTACTTCCTTGGTTTGGAGGAGAAGATTTTAACATTGGGTTGAAAAAGGAAGGGGAGGGAAAATGGGGTGTTTGGTGGGCAAAAGAGCTCCAGAGAGGGAGAAGGACATTTTAACATCAGATTGAGAAGGGAATCACCTGTTTCACACACACCTACCTCTGCCTGGGCAGCTCTTTCAGAAATCACTGCCAGAAGTCCCCAAGGACTATATTTTTACTGTAAGAGCTGTTTTGGCAGTGGAATGGGTTCCCTTAGATAGTGACCTCTCAGTCTTTGAAGGTCTTTAAACAGGCATATTGGCATATTTCATTAATGCTTTAGTTGTATGTTCCTGCATAGCAGGGAGCTGGATTGGATGGCCTTTGTGGTGCCTTCCAATTGTATAATTCCATGATTCTAGGCACCTACCTCTTCTCCATTAACTATTCTGCTATCTCTTTGGCAAGTGTTTCTGTATTGCAAGTGCCTTATTTTCATTTACACTTGTTTGGATTCAACACCAGGTTTCTTGGAGTAAAACAATATCAAACAAGGCTAAATAATTTGGGAAATTGTGGGTGACTCTGTTGGATGAAAGGGCCTAAATACCCTTAAGGCATCAGATCCCATCTGATCTTGGAGGCTAAGCAGAGGCAGCTGTGGCTCATACTTGTACATACTTGCCTATTAATACCAGATACTGTTACATTTGAGGGGAAGGAACTGGCAAAACCACCTCTGAATATTCCTTGCCTAAGAAATCCCTATGAAATTCATGGAGTCACCATAAGCTGATAGACAACTTGAAGACACAGACACACAGACACACTCTTGGATGCCTAGCTAGCAACATTCCCAAAGAGAAGTTTGATAATTTCACTCTGCATTAGACATAATTCTGGTGAATTCATGGGCATCTCCTTGCATTTAATATACCTCGAAGGAATATTTACAAGTACACTCTGAAGTGCTGTCTACAAGATCTCAGGTTGTCCTCAAAGGAGATGGAGTAGGTTGTAGGTGGAAAATAATCTAAGAGAGGCTGTTGTGTGAGCCTGGTGGAAAGGTAAGCTCAAGGGCAAGAGAGGTGATACCAGTCTGATGGAAGAATGGCACTGAACCGTCAGGCAGTCTTTTTGCTTCCCAAGATCAGTTACCCTTTTTTCCTCTGAAAGCACTGTCAGCCTGCTGACATGAAACAAAGTTGGGTATTTCCATTGGATCCAAGATTTGTTGGCTCTTGTCTCCCATTGTACATTATACACTTTTAATACCTCCAGTTTAATGCCCTCTTTCACTCTTCAAATACTTGGGAATATGATCTTGGCTTTCTTCTTTCCTGCAATTATTAGTGATGTTACTCCAAAGATCAGTCTCCTCTCTGACCAGATGGAGCTTTGATGCCTTAGAGATGTTCTCTCAGTTTAGGTTCTTCGTCTGTGTCCAGTAGACAAAGCACTCCTTTTGTTCCTGTTTCCCCCTGTGCAGAAATGTGAATTGTTTATCACAGTTGCCTGTTTTTCAGAGCCTTGAGTCTCTCTTACATGGGATTCCTAAACACATTCATAGGCATCCCCTTCATAGTTTTTCAGAAGTAGAACTCTTTTTGATTGGAACAAACTGGTCTGTCATGCTATTTTTCACAGTTGAAATAAACTATTGCTCCTCTTTTGTAGAATTTAGTGCTGTGTTCTTACCATATTCATATGAAATGTGTGTTTTACTTCTTCAGCTGCTCTTTTCTTTCTGAGAGTCATAGAACCATAAAATTATAGAATCATGGAAGGGGCCCCATTGGCCTCCAAATCCAACCCACTGCTCAATGCAGGATCTCCAGTTTAAGCATCCCCAGCAGGTAGCTGTCCAGCCTCTTTTTGAAGACGTTTAGGGAAGAAGACCCCATCATTTCTCTACACAGTTTTTCTCCATTGCCAAGCTGCTTTACTGTCAGGAAGTTCTTTCTAATTTTCAGTCAAAATCTACTCTCTCATAATTTAAAACTTATCCCCGGGCAGCAGAGAACAGACTTGTTCCTTCTTCTCTGTGACAATCCTTGAAGTATTTAAAGAGAGCAACTATATCAGCTCTCCACCATCTCTTCATCAAGCTGAACATGCTCAGCTCTTTCAACTTTTCCTCATATGTTTTGTTCTCCATGCCTCTTACCGTCCTTATTGCCCATCTCTGAACCTGTTCCAGTTTGTCTATATCCTTCTTAAAATGGTGCACACACAACTGAACTCAGTATTCCTTGCATCAGTCCTCTGCCTTGCAATTAAGATATTTCATGATAGATACGGATCTACTGCAATAGCAGCAGTAGTAGCATAATTCTTTTCCTGTTCTGAATATGGTTGTATCACTATAGCTTGCAGTTCACTGAAATATCATCATCTTTTGTTTTAAATCTACTTTTGGGCAGGGGTGACTTTTGTTATTGGTTCTTAACCTTCCTTTGGAGAAATCTCAAGCAATCTGGCACCTTCCATTTATCAGCCTAAATACTTGATATTTAAACTCAGTTGCACAGTCTATTATTAAAGCCAAGGCTTGGGAAAGTTATTTTTTTAAAACTTCAGTTCCCAGAATTCCTCAACCAGCTGGGGAAGAATTGGGAAGTTGTAATCCAAAAAAAGTATTATTTCCCACTGATAAAATACACTTATGAAGCACTTGCAACTCAACTTAATTAGAGGGTCAACAGAATTAGAGGGTGAAAAGGCTGAGTGTAACTCAGTTATTAGTTTCCTTAACAACTAAACCCAGCAGGTTCTGATTTTGGAATAGTGTCAAAACATGCATAACACATCTAGTTACAGCACTAACACTTTCATCTGCCAGTCAATACACTTCCCTTCACCTGGCTGGGATCAGATACTCATGATAGCTCTTTTTAAAAAAGTCTCCTTAAGGTTCAGCCCAAGAGAGTTTTATGACACTTTGTTCGATAGTCAATCCCACTGTTGCATTGTCATTTGTGACTCTGTGTCAAAAGCCCATTTTCACTGATACTTGTTCCTGAAAAGATATAAATCCTCAGTCAGATAACATATTTGACTTCATACTCTTCAGATTGTAGCATCAACTGTCTCATACTCTGACTAATGGGCTACACTTTCCCAGCAGGGTACCAGCCTCACGCTGATCCACCTCCTCCATCTCTATAGTGAGGAAAGTGGAAAAGTACAACCTAGTCAGAAACGTTACCCCACCATGGCGGCATCTCATTTAAATGTTGGGTGTATTGCTTAGCTAATGGAGGCTTCTAAGAGGCTAATAACTTATGGATCATTTTCACTTGTGTGAAACAGGTGGAGGACTCCAAATTTGGTGAATATAAGAAGGTTTTTATACAGAATTATGCAAGAGTGCAAATGAACACATGAAAATAATTGAAACAGCAACACCAAACAGGGCTAACTAAACTAGAGATATTGAAATTGGATAGTGTAGGGATGGAGACAAAGCAATATTTTCCTGTTGTGAAGAAGAAACCACAAAAAGCAGAGTGGGGCTGGCTCAGATGGCATCTGAGGGCAGCACATCGAGTGGAAGAGGCTCACAGTGCACAAATGGTCCATGGACAGACTGCAAGTGCAAACTGTGTACAAGGAGGCTACATCTGGAGCTGATATACAAGTCTGATATCCCAGCCTTGAGGGTTATCTTGCACCTGATGGTTTTCTCAGGGAATCAACAATGGGATCCTGGAACAATTGATGTGTTTAATTTTTGAGTAACAACGGACCCGTAAAGACAGGCCAAACTAAAGCTGCTTTGGGTCACTTTGGAGGTATGCTGTTTAAATGATGCATGCATATTAAGAGGCCAGAAGCTGTGCCAAAGCTGCACTCAAATCCTTAGAACTGGAGCATGGCTTTGGCATGGCTCCTGGCTTCTTAGGATGCATGCATCATTTAAACAGCATACCTCCAAAGTGACCTGAAGCAGCTTTATTTTGGGCTATCTGTACGGGCTCAATGACATCAATTAGATTTAGGACAACCTCAAAATAGATAGATAGGGAGGTTGACTGGGAACACAGCAGGGACTAGGTAGGAAGCTTTGGCTTACTCATTTTCACCTTGGTCTCCAGTGTGAGAGGATATGCAGAAAGCCTGAGAGAAGGACAGAGTGATCAACACTCAGAGTTTTTATCTTGGTATTATCTAGGTCCTTCACATGTCATCGGGTCTACATGTCCTTCTCATGGGAAAGTTTCCTGGTGTTTCAAAGGTCACCATGACCTCCCTCATATCTGGAACATGCCTTGTTCCAGATATGAAAATGTGAAAATAGGTAAACCCCATATACATCATGGGGCATATCAGGTATGCTAACAGAAAGCACAACTATTTCCCTACTGAGTACTTGCACACTCAGTGGGGTGTATGTCTTTATACCACCTGCCTGGCCTGACCATTAAATGTCTCTGTGGGTGTCACTTTCCCAGAAGGAACACTCACTTCTGCAAGATCAGAGGCTGCCATACAGAGCTGTGTGTGCAGATCATTATGCGGCCAGATTGAAGAAGCTGCTAGTCTACAGAAATAAAATTCAACTTCCTGAGCTTTAGCAGAGGGTAGATGGCAAAAAACCACCACAAAATCTAGCCTGAAAGCCATTTTTTCCTACTGCAACTATTCTTGGATCTTTTCATAATTACATAGCTTTTATCACTGAAACCTGAGCATCATGATTGAAAGAAAGACACAGTCTTTGCATTTCTGTCCCTGCAAACTTTGTTGAGCCATTAAGGACATTACAGATGCTTTCTTTCATTTGGTTTAGCTCAAGTAGAGCAAAACTTAGGGTCTTGACTTAGTACCCAGATCATGTTGTCCGTGGCTGAAATCATATCAAAACTGAGGGTTAATATAAGAGCACGCCTTCCCCTCTTGCATGGTTCTTGGTGCAGCTTCAATTGTGGGCTTTGCTATGCTTGGTCATATCTGCTTGCTGCCACATTCATCTTCTCTGGTGATGATGTTGTACACTATGGGACCCCCAATCTGTTCAGCAGCAGTATCTTTAATTAACCTGAGTCACTTTTTATCCTGCACTCCAAGTGACATCCTAACTAGGGTGATACCACGGCTTCCCCAAAACATCCAAAGTTCAGCTCATTGGAAGAGGAATGGAGACACTTGCTCACTCATTTGCAGTGAGCAAGCAAGCATGCATCTCCTTTCTACACCCATTCAGCCACACTTCACCCCACCCTTTCGAGCAGGCTCAGTGGGAGGAGAAAGGTTAAGTGTCAGAGCGCAGTGGAAGCGACAACACCTAGGTGGCCTTTGCTCACCCAATGGCATGGCTGCTCTGCCGGTGTACATATGACAAGCCTACCACCCCTTTGAGAAGGCCAGTGGAAAGGAGATGGGTGGACACATGCATGTTCACTCATTCACCACAAACAAGACAACATGTCCTTTCTCTGTCCGCAACACCTGCTGAGCCTACTCAAAGAGGTGGTGGGCTAGCCACGCACAAGCCAGTGGAGCAGCTGTACTGCCAGCTTGAGGGCTGCTTAAGGTGATGCAGCTATGCCTGTGTGCATTAGTGTGTGGTACAGTGCAGTAATTCAGTGGCTGGAGACAAGTAGGATTGTAGGATTCAGATCCACATGTGCACCATTTTTGTAGTTATAAAAAAATTACAATTAGAAAAATGGGAAGGTAAATGTTGCTTTTTAAAATTATATGTTTTGAGAGGACTTCCCATGAGTTTGATGCACCAGGTGACACCAGTACCAGACTCCTGGTGTCACTTTCTGATGGTGTCACTGTTCCACACTCCCTTAGTGATGCCACTGGGCTTACCTACCAGTGTTGTGGATCTCATAGAATCATAGAGTTGGAAGAGACAGCAAGGGCCATCCAGTCCAACCCCCTGCCATGCAGAAAATCTCAATCAAAGCATCCCCGACAGATGGCCATCCAGCCTCCGTTTGAAGACCTCCAAGGAGGGAGACTCCACTACACTCCGAAGGAGTGTGTTCCACTGTTGATCAGCCCTTACTGTCAGGAAGTTCCTAAAAATGTTGAGGTGGAATCTCCTTTCCTGTAGCTTGCATCCATTGTTCCGGGTCCTGTTCTCTGGAGCAGCAGAAAACAAGCTCGTTCCCCCCTCAATATGACATCCCTTCAAATATTTAAACAGGGCTATCACATCACCTCTTAACCTTCTCTTCTGCAAACTAAACATCCCCAGTTCCCTGAGTCTTTCCTCAGGGCATGGTTTCCAGACCCTTCACCATTTTAGTTGTCCTCCTTTGGACATGCTCTAGTTTCTCAATGTCCTTTTTGAATTGTGGTGCCCAGAACTGGACACAATATTCCAGGTGGGGTCTTACCAGAGCAGAATAGAGTGGCACTATTACTTCCCTTGATCTAGACACTATATTTCTATTGATGCAGCCTAAAATCGCATTGGCCTTGTTAGCTGCCGCATTGCACTGTTGACTGATGATCAACTTGTGGGCAATAGCAATTTGGTCTAGTCTGAAACTGGACAGAACCTCTGATTTCAGCTTGACAATTCAGTAGCCAGCCACCCCATGAACCACAGGCAGCTACTGAGCTATCTTCATTCTGGTAGCCCCGAGACTGGAGCTGTGCTAGATCAAATTGCTATTGCCCAGGAATGTATATTTATAGCAAGAAATGGATCCTGGGGCAGTGTACAGTATCACCTCTTTGCAACCCTGCAACTTGCCATTTTCTACTACCTTTGCATTGTTAATTCTTGTGAGAGAAAGTGTGTGTTTAGTATGTGTGTTGATTCCCCTTTTATAAATGAACTAATTTAGAACCTGCTTCTGGAAGTCTTTGGGTTTGGAACCAGTATACAAAGACTTAAATGCCCAGCTAAGCCCTCTTGCCACTTCCTATTCAGCTAAATTAATTTCCCCATTGGATGCACTTAGTGAGTGCTCTCTTGGGACTCTGGGTTTTTGGGTAACAGTCCTGAGATCCTGATCACACATAGCATCAATATGATACCGAGCATAGCCCAAGTCTCAATATCTCCATGTAGCTCCTGCACATGAGTAATGTCTTCACTGGGCTTCAATCTTTCAAAATCACAATTCTGCAAACCTCATAAAACCAGTGGCTTCTGAGTTCATCTTTCCAAGGTCTTCCTCAACAAAAGTTTCTATAACAGCTGTGGGGGGAAAGAAATAGTTAGATCTTCTTATGTTACTATGGAGACAATACAAATCGCCATGCTCTAAGCTGCAGTCACCATGGAAACAGATGTCTCTACATCTTATCCTTCTCAGCATTGTTGGATGGAAAGCATGTTTTCAATCCGCTATGTGATTAATCTGATTGGTCTGTTTAGGAGCAAGGCCATCTTCACACAGATTTTGAAGAAGAGATTGCTTAAAGACTGCAGGAACATCATGAGATGTCAATATTAGAGTCCAAAATATTCTAGAATCAAGAATGCATGTAGCAAAACAGGAAACTGAAATCCTCTTTTAGACATATGAACTGCCATGAGAGTTTTGTTTTTGTTTGCTTTTTTATAAAATGTGAGGCGGTTAAATGAAGGCTTCCTGATAATCATGCTCTCTGCCCAAGAGATCCTACTTCCAAATTACATATGTTTGAACTAGTTGTTAATCAGGAAAAGGCACTCTTCACATCCTCAGTGCCATTACTTAACATGATGCAGGACAACTCAAGAACTTCAAACAAGTACAAAGCTAAATTGTAAGGTGCTCTGGTTCAAACAATTCTAATCCCTCCATAACTGTCATCTTCTGGCCTGCAAGGGAGTTGACCAGGCAGGCCCAGCTCCATCAGGGCTAGCCTGGAAGAAAAGACTCCTCCCTCCATAACTGTCATCTTCTGGCCTATGAGGGAGTTGACCAGGCAGGCTCGGCTCCACCAGGGTTAGCCTGAAGAAGAGACTCCTCATCCCATAGCTGTTATCTTCCGGCTTGCGAGGAAGTTAACCAGGCAGGCCCAGCTCCGCCAGGGCTAGCCTGAAGAAGAGACTCCTCACTCCATAACTGTCATCTTCCGGCCTGCGAGGGAGTTGACCAGGCAGGCCCAGCTCCATCAGGGATAGTCTGGAAGAAGAGAATCCTCCCTCCATAACTGTCATCTTTCAGCCTGCGAGGGAGTTGGCCAGGCAGGCCCAGCTCCACCAGGGCTAGCCTGAAGAAGAGACTCCTCATTCCATAACTGTTATCTTCCGGCTTGCAAGGAAGTTGACCAGGCAGGCCCAGCTCCACCAGGGCTAGCCTGAAGAAGAGACTCCTCCCTCCATAACTGTCATCTTCCGACCTATGAGAGAGTTGACCAGGCAGGCCCAGCTCCACCAGGGTTAGCCTGAAGAAGCGACTCCTCTCTCCATAACTGTTATCTTCCGGCTTGCAAGGAAGTTTACCAGGCAGGCCCAGCTCCATCAGGGCTAGCCTGAAGAAGAGACTCCTCCCTCCATAACTGTCATCTTCCGACCTATGAGAGAGTTGACCAGGCAGGCCCAGCTCCACCAGGGTTAGCCTGAAGAAGCGACTCCTCTCTCCATAACTGTTATCTTCCGGCTTGCAAGGAAGTTTACCAGGCAGGCCCAGCTCCATCAGGGCTAGCCTGAAGAAGAGACTCCTCCCTCCATAACTGTCATCTTCCAGCCTATGAGGGAGTTGACCAGACAGGCCCAGCTCCATCAGGGCTAGCCTGAAGAAGAGACTCCTCACTCCATAACTGTTATCTTCCGGCCTGCGAGGGAGTTGACCAGGCAGGCCCAGCTCCACCAGGACTAGCCTGAAGAGCCCTCCCTCCAGTCCATCTGCCTTGGTCCAGGCGTCAGAGGGAAAGAAGAATGCTGGACCTGATCCCCTCCCCTCCTCACCATTCCCTTCTCCTTTTGTGTCGTGTCTTTTTAGATTGTAAGCCTGA
>NC_056526.1:98438995-98445926 GCF_019175285.1 Sceloporus undulatus
CTATCTCTTTGTCCTCTTCTCCAGGGACGTAGCCAGGAGTTTAGGAAAGGGGGATCCAGACTAAGTGCCACCATTATATTGGGGCTTGGGTGCAGCGGTGCAGCAGCACACTCCATTCATTTTTCTAATGGAAGGGGGGGTCCGGACCCCAAGAACCCAACCCCCCTTGGCTGCGTCCCTGTCTTCTCTTTGGGCTGCCTGCAAAACATGTAGGACAACTCCCAGAACTGGTTTCTTTAAGGTTTAAATCTACCTTTTCCTATGACCAAGCCTAGCAGGGCTGGCTGGCTACGTGGTCAGCTTGCTTTTAGGGTAATGGCGGCTTGAAATGGAGTCAGTCAGGGGTCATGATTTTTGATCACTTGGCGCCCAAAATTTATATAAAACCAAACTTGGTAACAATAAACATGTCAAAATGAATTAGTGGCTCAGTCTCAGGTCCAAAATACACTGCAGAAATAATCCAGTTTCATACCACTTTAACTGCTCTGGCTCAATTCAAGGGAACCCTGGGATTGGAACGGTAGTTTATTGTGGCACCACAGTTCTCTGACAGAGAAGGCTAAATGTCTCACAGAACGACAGTTCCTAGAATTCCCTAGCATTGAACCAGGGCAGTGAAAGCAGTTTCAAACTAGATTATTTCTGCAGTGTGTTTTGGTCCTCTGTCATGCATACACACACTACATGTCAATCAAACATGGATATTAATATCAGTTTTTCAATCTCTGTTTATATTTAGAAATTACTAAAAAGATATATGCTGGGCTGTGACTGTGGAGACCAAGGTTCAAATCCAAACTCAGCCATGGAGACCCACTGGGTGACCTTGGGCAAGTCACACTCTCTCAGAGGATGGCAATGTCAAATCCCTCTAAAGAAATTTGCCCAGAAAACCTCATGATTGGTTCGCCTTAGGACTGCCATAAGTCAGAAATGAATTGAAGGCACATAACAACAACAAAAGCCAAAGAGTACTGGGGCCTCATAAAACTACAAATCCCAGGATTCTGCAGCATGGAGCCATGGCAGTTAATGTGGGGTCAAACACTGTTATTTCATCAGTGTAGATACACGCTAAGTCAAGAAATATTCAGAGGTGATTTTGCCTCTTCCTTCCTAGATGCCTTTTATTATTATTATTATTAACCTTTATTTATGAAGCGCTGTAAATTTACACAGCGCTGTACATACAATCTTTTTAGTTAGACGGTTCCCTGCCCTCAGGCTTACAATCTAAAAAGACATGACACAGAAGGAGAAGGGAGTGGTGGAGGGAAAGGGTAAGAGGTCCAGCAGTTCCTCTCTTACCTCCGAGGCCTGGACCAAGGCAGATGGACTGAAGGGAGGGCTTGGCTTCATAATGGATGGTTAATCATTCAAATCTTTGGGTGACTGAACAGTTTCTTGTAGGTGGGGCCATCATTTGCAGTCTCTTCCTTTTCTTTCCACACCTGACTATCATTATGATGTAAATAGTGGTGCTTTCTGTGTGATTTTTCCCCATGCATCTCTCCATTACTGTGCAGTGTTCTCAATTGCCTTCTCTCCAAGGGATCCTCCGATGGACTTCAATGGCAACGCAGCTGTAGACATGTTCCTTTGATAATGAAATGAGGATACTCATGCATACATCACCTTAAAAAACAGAATCCCACTCATTAGAATTTCTGCAAAATTTTACTTGATGAACACATTTTAAAGCCAGTTAAATGAATTGGGCCTTTCAAGTATTTTCATCCAACAATCAAAACATTGGATGGTTTTTTTTTGTTTTGTTTTGTTTCTAATTTTTTGATAGTAATGCTCAAGGAACCCCATTCATCCCATCCCACTGATGCATTGCCAGGCTCAGCCTTCCCTTCCCCTTGTCCCTCCTCCTTTCAGTTTCATAGAAGTAGAATCATAGAATCATAGAGTTGGAAGAGACCACAAGGAACATCCAGTCCAACCCCATTCTGCCATGCAGGAAATCTAAATCAAAGCATCCCCGGCAGATGGCCATCCAGCCTCTGTTTAAAGACCTCCAAGGAAGGAGACTCTATCACCCTCCGAGGGAGTGCATTCCACTGTCGAACAGCCCTTACTGTCTCCGCCTAATGTTGAGCTGGATCTCGTTTCCGTAGCTTGCATCGTCATTGTTCCGGGTTCTGTTCTCTGGGGCAGCAGAAAACGAAGCTGCTCCCGCCTCAATTGAAAATCCCTCTCTTAACCGTCTTTCTCCAGGCTAAAGGCTGGTCCGCGCAGTAGCCTTAGTAGTTTCCTCATAAGGGCATGGTTTCAGTCTAGCTTTCTGACCTTGGAGATTCACGCCCCACAGAACCACTCCAGGGCAGCACAGCAGGGCCCATAGGCTTTCCTTGTCGAGCCCTCCCTCCCATTGCCCCAGGAGGGGTCCAGTCTGAGCTGGGCTGGCTGGGTGGTCACAGGTTTTGCCCGCGCACCTGCCTACGCCTCCTCAGCCGGCTGCTCAGCCACTCCATCTCCTTGCCTCTGGGACCGGTTCGCCTCAGGGCCTCCCAGCGCCCCCTTCTTCATTGGTCAGAGGCTAGGCATGGGCTCCAGGCCGTCCATTTGGGCCTGAGGGGTGTCGAGGGGTCGGGGCGCCAGGCCACAGGGGAGGCGACTCAGGAGCGCAGGCTGCAGCCATGAAACACTGTAGACAGAATAGACTGGTTTGTTTTTAAGAAGTCGTTTTCTGCCGCCAGGCTATGGAATTCTGGGAGCTGGAGCAGGTTGGCGGGGCCCACAAAAACACCCAACTCCGCAAAATCCCCTAGCCGGAGCCAGGACCATTTAAGAGGCGGTGCCAACTGGGTTATGTCTCCAGGGTAATCAGTGCAGCCGCATCAGTCAGGGAGGGGGAGAGGAGGCTGGTGGCAGGGCGCTCCCGCCCTCCCTTACGTCCGGCCGGCGGAGGGGGGCCGCTTGTGTCGTCGGGCGGGGGGCTCGCAGCAGACCCCGCTGGCTGCTGCCGCAAGAGAGGCGGAGGGAGGGAAGGAGGCGCCTTCTGCCGGAGCCCAGCCTCGGTTTTCTTTTCGGCTGCTGCTGCGAAGCTGAGGTAGGAAGGGAAAGGGAGCAGGGGATTTGCATACTCCGGCATTGTTGTTGTTGTTTTTATGGTATTTAGACCACACTTCATCCCTCAGAACGCTTACAATTAATTAGTTTTGTTTGATTATTTTATGCAGGGCTGCCTCCCCTCAGGCTGCGGTCTATCCACCATGGATTTCCCCCCGGGAACGAGAGGCCTGTGGCCGGGGCAACGCCTCCTCCTCGGCGGGGTCCCGCTGGGTCTACTCTGGCAGGGTGGGTGGCGGTGCTGTCCTCGCGGGGGCCTCCGATGGGCGGCTGACGCTGATCCGCGAGGAACGCGCTGTTGTTGTCAGGCGGTTGCGGCGCTCGGGCCCGCGGCGGGGCCCCGCAGACCGCTCTTCCTGCTCTCTCCTGGCCCGGCGCCGACATCCTTGGGGGGCCGCCTGGTGATCCCTGCTCCGTGGCCAACGAGCTATGGACGAGTGGGTCTTTTCGCCGGGCCCTGGTGCCCGGCCTTCTACCTGGCGCTGGACTGCTCCTCTGCACAGCCTCCATCTTCGGTCACCCTCTGGCGCCATCAGCCTGGACCGATATGGGTCGGTGACCAAGGCCACCGGAGAGTACGACGGGCAGAGGACCCCCGGGAGGGTCAGGCGCCATCCTGGTGTCCTGGCTCACTCTCCGCCGCCATCTCATCGCCCCCGCTGCTCTCCGGGGGACCAATTGGCGACAGAGCCACCCCCCGCTGCAAGCCTAACGCCAGACTTGGTAAATCTTGGCCTCCTGCGCCGGGTCGCTTCTTTGCTCAGGACGCATCATGCTCCTGTTAACACTCCGCTCTACCACGCGTGGCTAGCGCCCGGAGTAGTAGCAGCAGCAGCAGCAGGGAGCCTCTCCTGAAAGAGGGTCACAAAGAGAGGGCAGCCGAGGAGGAAGGAAGAACCTCGCGGTGGCCTCTCCGCGGAGCTGTGCCTCATTTCGCGCCCCGGCCCCGGGGGCATCGTCGTCGCCGGCGAGCGCGAGGAGGCCGCGAAAGCCAAGGCAGCGGGCTCTGAAACAAGCTCGGAGAAAGCGCTTCCACTCTCTGGTGCGTGTCGTGGTGAGGGGGGTCTTCGTGGTCTGCTGGGGGCCCTTCTTCTTCAGCTACAGCCTTAGCGTGCGATCTGCCGCCATGCTCTGCCAGGTCCAGAGGGACCCTCTTCAAGTTCTTCTTCGATTGGCTACGGCAACAGCTCGCCTCACCGCCATCATTCTAACCGTCTTCACCGGGAATTCCGACGGGCTTCAAGCGCATCCTCTTCGAAGGCCTCGCTCCAGGCCGGCAGAGCCAGGATCGTGGACGCCAGGCTCCGTGGCTCTCCACTGCTGAGACAGAACCCGCTTTGCAGGGCTACTTGCTGTCTCGTCATGCTATTGAATTCTGGGATTGCGAGTTGTTGGGGGGGTGCCAGAGTCGGAGCTTCCCTCCGCTCGTGGGCACACAACAACTCCAACTCCCAGAATTCGCATGACCTGGAGACAGAAAATCGCTGCCAAACCGGTTAGTGTCAATAGGCCCCCTAGCCACCTTTTATACCTGGAAGCCTTTTTTTGTCACATGTCTGGGACAGAGTCAATACGAAGCTCGCGATGGTATTTGTTTTTTCCTCATTAAATAAATTGTATAATCTGTTCGAAACCTGCTGAAAACTCTTTCTAATAAGAATAATGATGATGGATGATGAGGATGATGATGATGATGATTTTTAAGGCAAGTAACTCGGAGTGGTGGTGGGAGTCTCCGTCTGAGGGTTCGGGCTAAACAGGGCTGATTGAGGAGGGCTTTGATTAGAGGTTCCTGCATGGTCAGAATGGGGCTGGACTGTGGTGGCCCTTGCGGTCTCTGCCAATCTAAGCTTCTATGTTTCTGTGACATTTCTTCCTTTCTCTGTCTTGATCTGGCCTCAGTTTTCCGCTCTGGGGGGAGGACAGGTGGTGAGGTAGAATCGAACAGATTGGAAGAGACCACAGGTCCAAACAAGTCCAACCCCCTATGCCATGCAGGGAACTACCAAAGCAAAGCAATGCCCCAATCAATGGTGCCATCCAGCCTCTGTTAAAGACCATCTCAAGAGGAGACTCCAACACTCTCGGTGAAGTGTGTTCCACTGTCGAACAGCCCTTACTGTCAGGAAGTTCTTCCTAATGTTGAGTGGAATCTCTTTCTCTGAGCTTGCATCCCCCCATTGTCCAATCCTCGCGAGAAACAGAAAACAAATTGCTCCCTCCTCATATGACATCCCTTCAAATATTTAAACAGGGCATCATATCACCCTATAACCTCCTCTCTTCAGGCTAAACATGCGCCTAGCTCCATGAGTCTTCTATGAGGGCAGGGGTTCCGGCCTTCACCATTTGTTGGCCAGCTCCTTTGGACACGCGCAGTTTTCTCAGCACCTGTTGAGTGTGCGGGCCATAACTGACACAGTATTCCAGAGGTGTGTTGTAGTCGATGGGCATAACATGAGCTAGTGCCCGCAGTGAACAGCATGGCTTCAGAGGTTTATTTAAAGGCTTGTGCATATATTTAAAAATGTCAAAAGATCTTTGTAGCACAGAGCTTTGTGGGGGTTTGGGGGCTATAGCCGGGTTCTAGAAGGTTTGTTTCCTGACCTTTTGGCCAGGATCTGTGGCTGCCATCATTCCCTGAAATGCCAGCCACAGATGCTGTGAAAGGTAAGGAACCAACTCGTCGAGAAAACAAAACAGGCCATATAGCCCCCAAAACGTACCCAACAAAAAACAGATGGATGCTGGGCGCCATGAAAGCTTTCAACTCCATCTTGTAGCACCTTTGAGACTAACTGAAAGAAAGAAGTTTGGCAAGCCTGAGCTTTCCTAGACTAATTTAGTACAAAGCAACCCAAACAAGTGTCCATTTATATAGTTCATTAGGAGAAAAAATTACATCCAGGATTCATTGTTTTGTTTAGTTAATGCTGGGGTTTTGAGAAGTACTAACAGTAAAAATGAAAGATCCTAATCAGGTTTTAACAAGTGCCAAAGCCTGTGTTTCAAGGTTTTTGTGGGTTTTTGTTTGGGGGGGGGGTCTTTGTGGCCATGGTTCTAGAGAGTTTATTTCTTGACATTTCCCGGCATCGTTTGGCTAGGGATCTTCCGAGAGAATCCACAAACGCCATGAATCACTCTTCTAAAACATGTCCACATAGCCCAAAAAAACCCCACAAAAACTATGGGATGTCGGCCTGAAAGCCTTCACTTCGCATATTGTTCAAAGCTTTATAAATTCCCTTTAAAGGACTTCAAAGCATGTTGATGCCCAGTGATCAGTAGAGGAAGACATTGTCTAAGCTTGCAGTGTCCCTTCCCACATTCTTGTCCCTGGGAAATGTCTGCAGATGCAGAGGGAGAGGACATCTGATGGTATTAGCCATCCAGCAGAGTAGGATGTGGCATCTCTATTCAGACCTTTTCTAATTAAACAATTAGTTGTAATTATACGAGTTAATGAAATGAGGCTGGTGTTTTGAGCTTCCCATTCAATTGATAGCTTTCATTCCGAAATGGCAAATTGCTTCCCAGCATTGCGCTCCTCTCCAGAATGGATCACTGGCTCACTGTTCTTCTGCTTGTGGCATGCACTGTCCTTCTTCACACCCTGCTGCGCCCCCCTGGCATCTGTGGGGCTTCCATGAGATCTGGGGCACTCTGGCTGCTTCGTTGTTCAGCCGCTGCCAGCTTGTGCGCTATTCCAGGGTTCATCTTTGGCTCAGGCACCCACAAACTGTCAGATGTGGGACGATGATACATACGAACAGTTCAAAAACCAAGATGGGGCATGCCAGAAGGGCTTAGGGGTAGAGGTATTAAAGGGGGTGGATTTGTATGGATTCAG
>NC_056526.1:98445951-98449098 GCF_019175285.1 Sceloporus undulatus
AATAATAATAATAATAATAATAATAATAATAATAATAATAATAATAAGTAAAATTATGCACATTGTGGAGAAAGTGGATAGACCCACCCCCCCTTTGTTTTTTTCTAAAAATAGTAGATCATCCTTGAAATTAATTAGCTAGGAGAGAAAAATGTCTCTTAAACCTGGGCTTAAAAAGTCCTGTTGTTGTTGTTGTTGTTATATAATGGTAAATCAGCTTAGAAATTAAAAGCACTATAATACAGATAAAATATACAAAAACTGAACATTAAAATAGAATTATCAGTAACATTATAAAGCATTTATATGTGTATTTTGTAACTAAGGCTGCATGCACACAGCAGAAATAATTCAGTTTGACACTACTTTGACTGCCATGGCTCAGTGCTATGGAATTCTGGAAACTGAAGTTTTGTGAGACATGAAGCTTTCTCTGTCAGAGAGCTCTGGTGCCACAACAAGCTACAATTCCCTGAATTCTATCATGTTGATCCATTGCAGTTAAGTGGTATAAAACTGGATTATTTCTGCAATGTGGATGCAGCCTGCTTTGTCATCTTTTGGAATATGGTTATGAAAGCAAAATTGAACATGGTAGCTAATCTCAGGCTATCTGAATATGACTACTGGTAAACTTTCATTAATGCATTATTCCTTGTGTACCAGAATGACCAGATAAAAATATACTTTGTGCAAAGAAAAATTAAGCCTAATCGGCTAATAAAATGAGCTGTTCTGTTTTTTTAAGCTACAAAATTTCTGAACTACCAAATCACTATCAAAATCAACATCTTTGGGAATGCTTGACTAAATACTCAGTCTTACTAAATCAACGGTTAGTCAGATTTGAGACATGCGTAGACCTCAGAAAGTTTTTTTTATTGTTCGAGCTTGCTAAAAGATCTTTCTGCTGATGCTAGTGTAGCTGGAATTGACAACAGTATTTTCAGACAACATTCTTGGAAATATTGTGATGTCTTCTCATCTCTTCAACAACTTCTGAATTCAAACCCTTTCAGGGTGGTTTGTACAGCCTCAAAGTCTCCTAATGCAAGATCATAGCCATTATTTGGAAATAGCTCACAAACTTTGTAGTCAGTAAGTAAATTCAGCAATTCTATAGGTTTCCGCCTAATTTTCCAAATTTGCTTTATGTACTGATGGTAAATGTTGCATTTCTCTTGCAAAATCTTCATTGTTAAAATCAGTAGGATATTGGTGGGCTAACCCTTTTGCTTTTTTTCTCCTAGCTCACTTTCAGATTGTGGGATATTTCCACAAGGAATCAAAATTTTCAGCCAACTGCTTAACAGCATTAAAATGTATGGTTAATACTGCAATAACATTGTAAATCAAAATATAAAACACAGATTTTATGATGTAGGCCTCATCTGGTGAATTATCTGTGTCAAGCATTTCTGCCAGATTGGCATAAAGTATTGTCCTTGTTCACCCATCTTCCCTTTCAACTCATGCTGCCACTCCCACAGCAGAGTTTGATTTCTATCTCAAGATGTGACACCACTTCTTTGGCTTCATTCCAGATGGTTTTCCAGTTGTTTCGTAACTTCATCACATCTTCAAGGAGAGTTTCAACTGAATGCTGGCAAAGTGAGATGCAAAAGGTTTGATACTTTCAAGTCTGTCAGACCACCTGGTTTCTGACATGCCATGTAGAAAACAACCTATGCCGTTTTTAAATGATTCCCATCATTTAGGGTTGGAATTAAAAAAGTAATAAATTGTTTGGGCTGTTCGAAAATGTGTTATAGCTTCTGGTATACAATCAGCTGTGTCGTTTTCACACAAATTGAGAATATGGCAGCCACATGGGGGGACAATTACCACTGAACACTGCCCTAGTATTTTCTCTTGGGCACCACTGTACTTTTCCAACATGTTGGCACCATTGTTATATCCATCCTACAGTGTGAGCTATGATCAACAACCAGAATTCAGAAGTCTAATTGAATACACCACATTTCACAGGGTGAAATGATCTTCTTCTTTTTTTCAAAGGGAAAATAGGTCCTGGTAAACAGTCAAGAAAATACCTGAAGAGCAACATGTTTGCTAACCTTCATAAAATTATATAATCAAAGGGGATTGTAAATTTTAGGATTAGGAAAGCAGCCATTAGAAATTCACAGACCCTTCCTTTGCACTCCAGTAAGAGGTAAAAGTAAAGGTTTCTCCTTTGATGAGATTAGACTGTAGGGGTGTGTGTGCTCATTTACATTACTAAGCTGAGGGAGCTAACATTGGAAAGATGACCCGTGGTCATGTGGCCAGCATCACACACAGAACACTGTTACCTTTCCACAAAAGTGGTACCTATTTATCTACTTGTACTTTTACATGCTTTCGAAATCCTAGGTTGGCAGAAGCTGGGACATGTGATGGTAGTTCACTCCATCACACTATGCTTGGGTCTCAAACTGCTGATATGCCAACCTTGAAGTCATCGCTGTTGGCATCTTAACTACTAAGCCACTGCATCCCTTCCCAGACCCTGCTTTTCACTCTCTTACAGCCCCTCCAGACAACATCATATTAACATTCCCATATATTCCCATAGAAAATATATATATTCTATATTCTATTTCCTGTCCAGACATTCGTGCGACTATATATTATATATATATTATATAATCAGCACACATGTTTTGTGACAGGTAGCCCTAGAATATCTGGAAGTACTGCACTGACATATATGAATTCATCTTTTAGGAATTATTGTAGCTTGCCTGTATCAATTTTAAATGTTAAATGCTAAGTGATTGATTGATTGTAGATAATGTTCTTGTTTTTTTTAGTACAGTCATTAAAGGCTTCTCTAGAGTTCTCAGATCCCAGGGCCTGGCTTTCAACCTCAGAGTGAAGGGATGAATCTCTGGGCAAGAGTGCAACCTTTAAATCCCCCCTCCCCAAATTTGTGTGCTGCTGACTGCTTTGAGCCGGTACAGTAAACTTTCTGGTGGTTGCTTGGCCACCTCCTCCCTTTTTCCACCTCTGAAATTTCTCAATGCATGACTGCACCTGAAAGCTGAGTGGAACGGAGCATCAGCATGCAAACCACACCTACTATTCTGGAAACCAAGGTTCAAATCATTCTCAGCCTGGAAACCTACTGGGTGATCTTGGGCA
>NC_056526.1:98449123-98460933 GCF_019175285.1 Sceloporus undulatus
GTACCTTTCAACTACTAAGGAAGATCAAGGAAAAAGTGCAAAGGCAGGCTTAATGTTGAGCATAAAGAAAACAAAAATAATGACCACCACGGACCTTCGCAAGTTCAGTCTAGACAATGAAGAAATAGAAATGGTAAAAGAATTCTCATACTTGGGATCAAACATTGAAATCAGAAGAAGATTAGGAATGGGAAGGAAAGCTATGAAAGAACTAGAAAAGATTCTAAAATGCAAAGATATACAACTCAGCACAAAAGTTAGAATCATACAAGCTATCATATTCCCTATTACCATGTATGGATGTGAGAGTGGGACTGTTAAGAAAGATGATAGAAAGAAAATCAATTCATTTGAGAATGGTGCTGGAGAAGAGTGCTGAGGATCCCATGGACAGCCAAAAGGACAAACAAATGGGTCCTAGAGCAGATCAAGCCAGAAACCTCCCTGGAAGACGATAAAAATGAGGCTGTTGTACTTTGGACACATCATGAGAAGAAAGGATTAATTGGAAAAGACAATAATGCTAGGAAAGGTGGAGGGAAGTAGGAAGAGAGGAAGGCCACATGCCAGATGGATGGACTCTATGAAGGAGTTAATGGGTTTTATGGGGTTGCAGGAATTAAGCAGAGGAGTGGAGCAAGGGGGTCTTGGAGATGTCTTATCCATAGGGTCGCCATGAATTGGGATCAACAAAAGGTCAGTTAACAACAATAACGACATATGTACTTTTGCTTTATAGTATAGTTAGTATATATACTATAAAGACTACTAGATAGATAGATAGATACTATACTATACTATACTATACTATGGGATCCTGAGATTTGTAGTTTAATGGACATATTTAGCATTCTCTGTCATAGAGTTCTAGTACTACAGCAAACTACAAATCCTAGGATTCCTAGCCATAACCGGTAAAGTAGGATCAAAGTGATGTAACTGCGCAGTGTGAAAGAAGCCTATATCTCTTTATTACTTATACACTTTATTTATTACTAACACAGAGATGCGAAAGATGTGTGGTTTGTGTTCCTCATGTGCCTCTCATTCCTTTCAGTGTGAATTGGGCTGCAACAGGAAGTACTGATGGTATATATGGAAAAGGCATTCATCAAAAGATACCCAGGTATTTTTACTGATAACATTTTTATCTTGTTCATGGGTTATCTGTATTCTCATTCACTGAGACAGGACCACTCCTATAAACTGATACAATGCTGTATTCCTGTGCCCCATACATTATGTACCCAACACTGCAATAGACTGTTTCCTGGGATGGTGTGAAAAGAGGGTAAGAATAGCAGGTAAGGGCAGAACAACTGCATACAACTGCAGCCCTCAATCCAACCTTCTGAACCAAATCAGCAAAATACCATGATGATGGAATACACCAAAAGTGTTGATAAATATCATCAGGAAGCTGGTTACTAATAAGGGTAGACAAAGCTGACAATTTCCATTTCTCCACACTACTAAGTTTTCTTAAAATTTAGTTTATTTCAGACTTTGAGAATTTTTCCACTCTTGGTTCATTGTAAACTTCTGTTGTGTTTTCATCAAAATCTGTACACATCTTATACACATTTTACTAAGACAACTATATTTCTTCTTCGTGGTCTCTGCGAATACATACAAATGGGTTTCACTGCGCCTGCGCAGTGCTGCTCGCAGGGCGGTATGGGGAGACACCCCCCTGTCATATCCTCTGCGCCTCGAGGCGTGGTCCCACTCCGCCAGAACCCATGGGGGCGAAGAGGCGAGGGGGGATTTGGGCCATCAGCGTTGTGGGGCGGGAACTCAAAGCGCGCCGTTTTTTGAAACACACCCCTGGGGAGGGCAGGGGCAGGATTCTGCGTGCCGCGCCTTTGCGAAGCGCAGATCGCTGCGGAACCTTAACGTTCACTTCGGAGGCCGAGCGAGTCGGAACACCTCCAACACCCGAAGCCTTCGTTGGCGCAGAATGGCCGCCGCTTCAATCTTCGAACACCCCTTGCCGCGGGTACCCGTATTGGATAGAGACGGGACCTGGTACCTATGGTGCGGCAGGATGAGACGAGTTCACAGAGGGTCACACGCACCCCAAAACATGTTTGTAAAAACTAAATGGCCGGACCTTTGGGTTCAGGGGGGTTCCTGACGAAACCCCAAAGTTAGCACCCCCAATCAGAACCCCAAAATGACAAACCTAAACCTAGAACCCCAAATCAGAACCCCAATTGACACCCCTAACCTAGACTCAAATCTAGAACCCCAAATTGACACCCTAAACTAGAAAACCTAAGGAGAACCCCAAAACTTGGGCACCAGACCTAGAACCCACTATCCAGGGGCGGACTAAGACCCAGAAGGGGCGGGGCACCTGTCACTTTTTGTTTGACGAAAGTATGTACTATATACTACTGACTTGCTTAATTTTAATTGTTCAGTAAAATTCCTTTATTACAGTCAGCTGGTTATTTTTATATAATCTGAACCTATTCATTATTCACCTTGTATTTTCCTTTTTCCACCATGTGTGGTATTAATTTCAGGTGCAATGAGAGCACATCAGCTAAAGATGGGCACCTCAAACATAATCCTATACATCAGTGGTTCCCCAACCTCCTAAAGTCGCGACCCTTAATACAGTTCCATAATGTTGTGGTGACCCAAAACCCATGAAATTATTTCATTGCTACTGTAATAAATAGGTGTTTTCCAATGGTCTTAGGCGACCCCCATGAAAGGTGACTCTGGAAAACAGAACCAGTAAAGGCATGGAAGGAGAGGGCATACTCTTGGCAGCAGAGAGACAGAACCCAGGAAGTGCCTGCCTGGGCCAGGGTTGCCAAGTGAAGTACAGGACAGGGCTCCTGTGTCCTTAACAATTGGGCTGAAGGGGGAAATGCAACCACTTTTCAATGTCAAGGTATGTGAGTCTCGAGGGACACCAGGCCCACCAGGGACTTTCATTACAGGTTCATTTGAAAGATTTTGATTTTATATTTAATATTGATGTTTTTAATTTGTTTGCCTGCTTATCTTATCAATTCTACCTTGTATTAGCTACTAGTTTTATATGTATTTTGTTATATCCTGTAGAATGCATGCCATTGGCAGGTTTTTATTTTTATCGATTTTACTGATGTATGTACAGCGTTTGTGTAAATCGTACAGCAGTATATTATAATAATAATAATAATAATAATAATAATAGAAAGGTCGACTTGGCTGCCTCCACATGGCGAAACAGTCCGGTTTTGACACTGCTTAACTGCTCTGGCTCAATGCTAGGAAAGTCTGGGAATCGTGTTGTGGCACAGAACCTGGGCGCGATGTATTTGTGAGGCTAAAGGCCTGGTAAAACTACACATCCCAGGTTTGCATAGACGGAACCCCAGCACTTGAAGTGGTGCTGAACTGAGTTGCAGCTGAACCTTGGTATCCACTGGGGTTTGGGGTTCCAGGACTCCCCCCTTGTGCATACAAAATCCGAGGGGGTTCAAGTCCCATTAAATACAATGGTGTAGTAAAATGGGGTCCCTTGTAAAGAAAATGGTAAAATCATTAGGTTTGCTTTTGCAGATGTGTATATTTTAAAAATATTTTCAAGCTGTAGATGCTGGAATCTGTGGCTAAAAAACTGTGGATATGGAGAGCTGGCTGTATTTCACCAGTGCAAAAAATGTTTTGTTAAACCCCCTCTCAGCCAGGAAACCCACTGGGTGGCCTTGGGCAGGTCACCAACTCAGCTCGTCAGATAAGGCAATGGCAAAACTAACAAATATTGCCAAGGATATGTGCTAAGTTCGCCTTAGGGTCCTCATACATCAGAGGTCTGTGCTAAAACAATCGACAGTACTTGCCCATAGAGAATCATTGGAGAATACTTGCCCTAGGAATCACTGGGACTACTTGGCCCATAGAGAACCATTGGGGAATATTTTCCCTAGGAGTCATTGGGATACTTGCCCATAGAGAGTCATTGGGAATACTTGCCCATAGAGAACCCTTGGGGAACTATTCTCCCATAGGGAATCATTGGGGAATCTCACCCATAGAGAGTCATTGGGATACTTGCCTATAGAGACTCATTGGAGAATGCTTGCCCTAGGGAATCACTGGGGATATTTGCCCTGGTAGAGAAACCATACTTGTTCATAGGATCATTGGGAATATACTTGCCCATAGAGAACCATTGGGAAAATATTTTCCCTTAGGGAATCATTGGGGAATACTTGCCCATAGAGAGTCATTGGGAATACTTGCCCATAGAGAACCATTGGGGAAATTTTTCCTTTAGGGAATCATTGGGGAATACTTGCCCATAAGAATCATTGGGAATAATTGCCCATAGAGAACCATTGGGGAATATTTCCTTTAGGGAATCATTGGGGATACTTGCCCATAGGAATCATTGGGAATACTTGCCCATAGAGAACCATTGGGGAATATCTCCCATAGGGAATCATTGGGGATACTTGCCATAGAGAGTCATTGGAATACTTGCCCATAGAGAATCATAGAATCATAGAATCATAGAGTTGAAGAGACCACAAGGAACATCCAGTCCAACCCCATTCTGCCATGCAGGAAATCCAAATCAAAAATCCCTGACAGATGGCCATCCCGCCTCTGTTTAAAGACTCCAAGGAAGAGACTCTATCACCTCATCACCCTCCGAGGGAGTGCATTCCATTGTCGAACAGCCCTTACTGTCAGGAGTTCCTCCTAATGTTCAGGTGGAATCTCTTTCCTGCAGCTTGCATCCAGGAAAGAGATTCCACCTGAACATTAGGAGGAACTTCCTGACCGAACCATTGGGGAATATTCTCCAAGGGAATCAGGGGAATACTTGCCCATGAGAGTCATTGGGATACTGTGCCCATAGGGAATCATGGTGAATACTTGCCCATAGAGAACCATTGGGGAATATTCTCCCATAGGAATCATTGGGGAATACTTGCCCATAGAGAGTCTTGGGAATACTTGCCCATAGAGAGTCATTGGGAATACTTGCCCATAGGGAATCATGGGAATAATTGCCCATAGAGACCATTGGAATATTCTCCCATAGGAATCATTGGGAATACTTGCCCATAGAGGAGTCATTGGAATACTTGCCCATAGAGATCATTGGGAATACTTGCCCATGGGAATCATTGGGAATACTTGCCCATAGAGAACCATGGGAATATTCTCCCATAGGGATCATTGGGGAAACTTGCCCATAGAGAGTCATTGGGAATACTTGCCCATAGAGAGCCATTGGGAATACTTGCCCATAGGGAATCATTGGAATACTTGCCCATAGAGACCATTGGGGATATTCTCCCCATAGGGAATCATTGGAGAATACTGCCCATAGAGAGTCTTGGAATACTCCCATAAGAGAGCCATTTGGGAATACTTGCCCATAGGGAATCAGGGGAATACTTGCCTGGGAATCTTGGGAATCTTGCCCATAGTGAACCATTGGGGAATATTCTCCCATAGGGAATCATTGGAGAATATTGCCCATAGAGCGTCATTGGGAATACTTGCCCATAGAGAGCCATTGGGAATACTTGCCCATAGGGAATCATTGGGAATACTTGCCCATAGAAACCATTGGGGAATATCTCCCATAGGGAATCATTGGAGAATACTTGCCCATAGAGAGTCATTGGGAATACTTCCCATAGAGAGCCATTGGGAATACTTGCCACCTGGGAATCATTGGAATACTTGCCCATAGAGAACCATTGGGAATATTCTCCAATAGGGAATCATTGGAGAATACTTGCCATAGGAGTCATTGGGAATACTGCCCATAGAGAGCCATTGGGAACTTGCCCATAGGGAATCATTGGGAATACTTGCCCATAGAAACCATTGGGGAATATTCTCCATAGGGAATCATTGGAGAATACTTGCCCATAGAGAGTCATTGGGATACTTGCCCATAGAGAGCCATGGGAATACTTGCCCATAGGAATCATTGGGAATACTTGCCCATAGGGAATCATTGGGAATACTTGCCCAAGTGAACATTGGGGAATCTTCTCCCATAGGGACATTGGAGAATACTTGCCCATAGAGAGTCATTGGGAATACTTGCCCATAGAGAGCCATTGGGAATACTTGCCCAGGGAATCATTGGGAATACTTGCCCATAGAGAACCATGGGGAATATTCTCCCATAGGGAATCATTGGAGAATACTTGCCCATAGAGAGTCATTGGGAATACGTTGCCATAGAGAGCCATGGATCTTGCCCAGAGGACATTGGGAATACTTGCCCATAAGGGAAGCCATGGGAATAATTGCCCATAGTGAACATTGGGGAATATTCTCCATAGGGCATATTGGAGAATACTTTCCCATAGAGAGTCTTGGGAATCTGCCCATGAGAGCATTGGGAGACTTGCCATAGGGAATCAGTGGGTACTTGCCATAGAGAACCATTGGGAATATTCTCCCATAGGGAATCTGGAGAATACTTGCCCATAAGATCATTGGGGAATACTTGCCCATAGAGAGTCATTGGGAATACTTGCCATAGAAGCCTTGGGAATACTGCCCCATGAGGGAATCTTGGGAATACTTGCCCATAGAGAACCATTGGGGGAATATTCTCCCATAGGGAATCATTGGAGAATACTTGCCCATAGAGAGTCATTGGGGAATACTTGCCCATAGAGAGTCATTGGGAATACTTGCCCATAGAGAGCCATTGGGAATACTTGCCCATAGGGAATCATTGGAGAATACTTGCCCATAGAGAAACCATACTGCCCCTAGTATTTTCCAATGATTTCCTATGGGCAAGAATTGATTCCCTATGGGCTCCGCTCCACTCCGGGCCCAACAACAAACTCCAACTCCCAGAATTCCAATAGCCTTGAAACCAGAACAAAGAGTTAAAGCGGTTGCTAAACCGGGTTATTCTCCCAGTGTGGATGCAACCGCGGAATCACAAAGATCTGGGAAACAGGTTGCCTTGAGCATGAAGAAATCTGAGAGGGAGCCGCCAGTGCCTGATGGTGGGGGGTGGAGTGGTTTTGTTTTGTTTTTTGGTCCTTCCCTGTTCTGGGAAACATAGGAAAAAGGACCATCGACTGGATAAAAGATCGCAGCTGCTAAGAGGAGAATCGTAGCCCTCCCTGCCTCCTGCCTGGCAAAAAAGCCAACACTGCTGCTGGGTCTTCTTCCTGGAAGTGCTTGTGGCTCAATGGGGGGCTATCGATCCCTTGTCAGGTGAGCCTTTAGGAGAGCTCTCCTGTCTTCCCCTTTCAAACCTTTCCAAGGCAGGAATCCCCCAGAGAGCCCCTCCGATCAAAGGCAACGCCCAGCCCCTACAGCTCCAAAAAGGCATCTCAGGAGGAGACTGAAGCCTAGGAAAGCTCCTGCCTGCCAACTTCTTTCTTTCACTTTCTCAAAGGGCTGCAAGATTACACCATCATCATCATTATCATCATCATCATCATCATTGTTATTTGTGGTTAAGAAAATTTAGCAGCATAGCATCACAGCAACAAGTGTGTCCTCCACAGGTTTGTGTAAAGCAATCAGATCTGAGCTTTGGCAATAAAACAGGATCATTGGTAAATAGAAAAAGAATCTTACTTTTTATGCTACATCTAGGTTCTACGAAAATAGCTGATCAGTAGAGAGAACTAACTTGGTAAAGAGTCCCTGAGCGGTGTGTAAGTAAGAAGAAGAGGGAAAAAAGCTTTAGGGTGGCATAACCTGTTTCTGTTTCCATGCTTGGTGAGAACAGAGAGACAGAGGACAAGGCAATAAACTTTATTGACACCCCCCCCCCCCAAAAAAGAGAAGGGTATGGGAAGTAACCACAAGCACCGACCAAATGACCATAGAAAATAAAGCATTGCTACAGAACAAGCATTGATGCTAATACAGCATCCAACATCGAGAGGCCGCAACCGGATCCTTGGAGACCCAGTCGAAATAGAAGAACCAGGCATCAGTAAAGTATAAACTTAAGGCAAACATTGCCTAGCTCTAAATGGCAAGAGCTGGCCCTCAAGATGGCTTTAAAACAAGCAGAGAGGGGCTGACAAGAGCGGAGTCGGAACAAAGACCTATTCGGTTCCCAAACTTGGTCTCCCAGGTGTTTTACTTCAGCCCCAGAGGCTCCAGCAGCTTGGCAATAGTCAGGATTCTGGGAGCCAGGAATCCAAACATCTGGAGAAACCAGCTTGGGAATCACTACTGCACATTTCCAGCCGTTTTGCAGTAAATAGCAGGACAAGTGTGCCTTCTACCCGCAGTAAAGCATTAAAGACAATAAGGCAACTTCGCTCTGGAATTTGTGTAGGTGAAAAGAGGAGATCCTCTTAATTTTAGCGGTGTTTCTCTTGTTAGAGGGACCAGGGAGGCGGGTCTAAAAACCAGGAGTGCAACCAAGTCGGCATCCATACTGCAAAAATAACTCGGTTTGACACCGCTTAGCTGCCCTGGCTCAATGCTGGGAATTCTGGGAATTGGAGTTTGTTGTGGCCCCAGAGCAGAGAACTTTTTGTTCAAACAGGCCCTTGAACAAGCAGAGGACTACTCTGAACTACTTTGAACCATACTACTAGCAGAAGCCTCATAGGAGCAACGATTAAGGAAGGTCAAGAAGACAGTGCAAAGGTAGAATTGCTCCGAACATAGACGAAAATAACGACCACGGAAGGCATACATAAAATTGGCTTAAATCAACATATGCATAGAGCTGCATCCTAACCGACCAAGATCAAATGGCATACCGCAAGAGGGGAAACAGCAGCAGGGTATGCATGCAGTGAAATCCTATCTATCTGAGGGAGGGAATACAATAATTTTCCAACAAGAAAACTGTAGGAAGGAAACTAACCCATTTGAGATCTGGCATGGAAAAGTGCTGAAGGATGTAGTGGAGTCTCCTTCCTTGGAGGTCTTTAAACAGAGGCTGGATGGCCATCTGTCAATGGGGATGCTTTGATTGCTGGCAGGGTTTTGGACTGGATGCCCTTGGGGGCTCTTCCAACTCTGCGAATTTCCGTGGATGGCCAAAAAGACCAACAAATGGGTCCTTGAACAGATCAAGCCTGAACTCTCTCTGGGGCCAAGATGACCAAACTGATGAGGCTCCCCTGCTTTGTTCACTCGGTGAGAAGGCATGACTCACTGCAAAAGATATTAATACTAGGGAAAGTAGAAGAGAGGAAGACCACCCACCAGAAGACTAGACTCCATTAGGGAAGTCATGGGTCTACATTTGCAAGACCTGAGCAGAGCAGTGGAGGGGCCTGGAGAGCTCTCCTCCAGAGGATCGCCATGAACCCGACGTCTGGAGGGCAGCTAACAACAACCATCTGCAGGGAGCCTTTTTTATTGGGGAGAGGGTGCTCCGTTTTTAACTTTGTTGTGCTTTGAATGATTTTTATCCTTTTTTTTTTTTAAAAAAAGCATGATTTTAATATATGATTTTAATTATATTTTACTTTTCATTGTCAGGTTTTTCGCAATTGTTGCTTTTAGCTCTGTGAGTCGCCTTTGGAAGAAAGGGGGCAGATAATGGCATAATTCAATGATTCTTTTGCTCCCTTTAGAGTTTTGTTCTTTAGGGGTTTCGACTCAAACGTAGCCACCTTCTGCTTGGATCTTTTTTTTCTCTGGGCGGCATCATCGGAGGCGACAGGAGGAACGGCTTTGGAGTGAACCAGCGAGTCGGGTCTTGGATAACACACTGCTTTCCAGAGTCTTTTGTGGGGGGGTTTTGGGGCTCTTGGGCCATGTTCTGGAAGAGTTTGTTCCTGGCGGTGTTGCCAGCAGCTGTGGCTGGGCATTTTCAAAGGAGATGTCAGCCACAGCTGCTGGAAAAACGTCAGGAACCAAACTATTCTAGAATATGTCCATAGAGCCCCCCCCCAAAAACCCAACAAAAAGCTCTGGATGCGGCCATGAAAGCCTTCGGATCACACTGTTTTCCAGGTTATATTAATTGTGTGTGTGTGTGTGTGGGTGTGTGTGTGTGTGTGGATTAGGCAGGCAAAACAAATGGGGCAAAACAGAAGTGACATTGCTTGGCGATCAGCTTCCGGGGAAACCTAGGAACCTAAATGTTGTGCGCTCTCTCTCTCTCTCTCTCTGTATATAACACCACATATACATACACTTTAAACACAGGAGGTGCCAAAGCCTATCCTCCTAAGCAAGCCCAACGCCTCAAATAGCTCCTGTAAAGTCTGGACTAAAATCCAGAGCAGATTCACTGCCCACTGATGCTGGAGCTACTGTTCAGAGTATAAAGTTTCAAGGGGCTTGCAGTACTTGCCTCAGCTAAGAGCCAAATCTGAAATCTCACCTGGGCTGAGATCTTAATTCTCCTCTCTCTTTTGATCATAAAATCATAGAAAACAGAGTTGGAAAAGACAAGGGACCATCCAGTCCAACCCCTTTCGCCATGCAGGAAATCCAGATCAAAGCATCCCCGACAGATGGCCATCCAGCTCCGTTTGAAGACCTCTAAGGAAGGAGACTCCATTACACTCCTAGAAGTGCGTTCCACTGTCGAACAGACCTTATGTCAGGAGGTTCCTCCAGGACCTCTTCCTCCTTCCTTTCATCCCTCCATCCATCTCCTACTCAAAATTCCTTTGATTTCAACCACACCCACTGAAAAGGGACTGGTGCATCTGGCATCAGGCATTACTAATTTAGATGTTTCAATAAGATGCAAAGAGAGAGGGAGGGAGACAGAAAAACTCCATGCCCGCTTCTGCACCTGGCAAACTATAGACCCAGCCTATCTAGCCAAGATTAAAAGCAACTCCTGGAAATTAGAGAGAAGCAGGGGACGAGTTAGCCTTTGTGGGAGAGAATTTCACAGTCTGAGAGCAGCTACTGAGAAACTTTCTCTTGCCAAGGCGGATTTGGATCTGAAACAAGCGGTGCTCTCGGAAGCAAGGAAATGAAAACCACTGCAGCAAAGATTGGAGTTCGGGGACGGAATGAGACCCTTCTTTTTTGCCTGAGAATCAAGCTCCTAAATTCGAAGCATTGTACCGCCCTGACTTCCTGGATGTTGGCCTTTACCCCCGGGAAAGTTATTTTTCTTTTAGAGTTGGAAGGGACCTCAAGGCCATCCAGTCCAACCCCATTCTGCTATGCAGGAAATCTCAATCAAAGCATCCCCGACAGATGGCCATCCAGCCTCTCTTTTAAAGACCCTCCAAGGAGGGAGACTCCACCACTCTTCGAGAGAGTGTGTTCCACTGTCGAACAGCCCTTACTGTCAGGAAGTTCCTCCTAATGTTGAGGTGGAATCCTTTTCCTGTAGCTTGCATCCGTTGCCCGGTCTGTTCTCTGGAGCACAGCAGAAAACAAGCTGTGTTCCTCCTCAATATAGACATCCTTTCAAATATTAAACAGGCTATCATATCACCTCTTAACCTTCTCTTCTCCAGGCCTAAACATCCCCAGGTTCCTAAGTCGTTCCTCATAGGGCATGGTTTCAGACCCTCACCATTTTAGTTGCCCTCCTTTGGACACGCTCCAGTTTCTCAATATCCTTTTGAATTGTGGTGCCCAGAACTGGACACAATATTCCAGGTGGGGTCTGATCAAAGCAGAATGGAGTGGCACTATTACGTCCCTTGTAGGCACTATGCTTCTATTGATGCAGCCAGGGACGTAGCTAGGATTTAGGAAGGGGGGGGTCCAAGACTAAGTGCCACCATTATAATGGGGCTTGAGTGCAGCGGCGCAGCAGCAACACCCATCATTTTTCTAATGGAAGGGGGGGGGTCCCGGACCGCAAGAACCCCCCCTTGGCTACATCCCTGATGCAACCCACCTCA
>NC_056526.1:98460958-98469916 GCF_019175285.1 Sceloporus undulatus
CCTAAAATTGCATTGGCCGTTTTAGCTGCTGCATCGCTATTGGAGCTGGCGAGCTGATGGAGTGGGCTAAACAGAGAGGAAAAAAGAGGAAGGCCTGATGAGGGCTGGAAGGGGTTCCTCCCGCTCTTCTGGGTTTAATTCCTTCCTAGGCCCTGATCCTGGCTCCGAGGACTCTCTCTCCATCCCTGTTTCTGAACCCCCCTCCCAGTCCACTTGGCATTTGCACCCTTGGCCCAGAAGGGAGGCTTGCTGGGAGCAGCTGATGCCGAAAAGGGCGCCCCTTCGAGGCTCTATGGAGAGGCAAAGGGGGCAGGGAAGGGGCTTGTGGGGCGACCTCCAAGCAGGTGGGGTCTGCGATGCTGCATCGGAGCAAAGAAATAGGAGAGCAACGAATCGGAGTCTCTCTGTGTCTCATCCCAAAGGGATCCGGTCCTTTCAGAGGGTGAGAACGCAGATTCTTCACCCTTGCTTTCTAGATGCATTTACTACTGATTCAAACGATTGTGGGGATGAGATAAACACAAGTAAGGCAATAATCTGCTAGTCCCTAGAAAATCAGCCAAGAATCACGCAACAATGAAACGCTGTGCCATCTATAGTGCCTTAGTTGTCATTACGGAACTCCAGTATCCCTTCTTGGTGTGTGCCTTCAAGTAGTTCCTGGCTCATGGAGACCCTATCCCTGGGTTTTCTTGGCAAGTGGCTTCAGAGGGGGTTTGCCATTGCCATCCTCTGAGGCTGAGAGAGTGTGACTTGCCCAAGGTCATCATCCAGCGGGCTTCTTTAGCTGGGCCCTTGTTAGCAGTTTTCTCAAAGACTTGAAGGCAACAGGACTTGTGCCTATAGCAAGATTGAATTACAGGTAAGGCAGGTCAAAGTGATCCTGCCCCTTTCAAAGGCCTTGTGGGGGAAGGTGGGGGAAGAGAGCTCAAGCCCCACTTCAGTCTATGGATCTTCAGCATCAAATCACCCTTCCTCAGAAACCATTCCCAAATGCTATGTCGTGATCATCATGATCCTCCTCCTCCTCCTCCTCCTCCTCCTCCTCCTCCCTAAAGTGTTTCAAGGGAGCACTGGATACTAATGAACTTTGCTTCAAAGCATAGCAGACTTGCAGCAGTATGCAAAGACCTCTCAGGGAACACATCACTCAGATAATCAGATTATACATTTTGGGGGAAATGAGGTTCTTTATTTATTTATCTATCCCTAGTCCTATTGCCTTAGTCCAGCATGAAACAGACCCATTGAAAGGATCACTTGAACATAGGTTAATTCCATCAATTCCATGGGTCTACTCTACTTGGGATTAACAACAGGAGTCAGACCCTCTTTTCCTTCCTTCCTCCCTTCCTTCTGTATTTATTTACTATATTTTATACCACCTTTCACAGGAAGAAGTATTCACAAAGTAGTTTATAAAATTATTTAACAATAAAACGTAAAGCATAATCAACTACAAAGGGAGCATAAATACATCCCATTGCAGTGCAATGGCATTAAAAATAGCAGTGGGTATTAAAACTAAAATTTGCAAAATATAGATCAACCTCATGATTCAGTTCAGAGAAGACTGACTGAATGGACCTTATTACATTAACACTGATGTAAGTAACATTGATTCAATAGAATTTCTTTAGTTACAACTAATAACTGAGTTGTGAAACAGCATGGTGCCGTGGTTTGAGATGGCAATGGCTAACTCCCTCTGAAGAAATCTGCCAAGAAAACCCTATGATATGTTTGTCTTAGGGTCACCATAAGTCAAAAATGGCTTGGAGGCACACAACAACAAGAAACAATTGGTTTAGTAGTATGGTGTTTAGCAGTAAAGCCAGCAACAGCAGCAAAAGAAGATGCAGAACCAGAACTTTGAAGGAAGAGGAGGAGCATAAAAGTGAGAAGGAAGGCAAAAACATAAGTCCTTGTGAGCAATTGTCCTTTAAGAAATTGTTTTAATAAAATGTCCCTGCTGACAGAGGACAATTTTTAGCCCAAATGAGGGAGGGGCAGTCATTGCAGTGATAAAGGACCACACAATTACAGAAGTGGTTTGAATGTTGGATTAGGACTCTGGGTTTGAATCTCTGCTTAGCCATAAAAACCCACTGGGTGACTTTGGGTGAGTTGCGCTCCCTTAGCCTCAATGGAAAACGTCCTCTGAACAAATATTGCCAAGAAAACCCTGTGATCAATTTATCTTAGGGTCACTTTAAGTCAGGAATGGCTTGAAGGCACACAACAAAAACTGCAGATGAAGGAGAAGGAAATGATTTTCTGTTTAAAATCTGGCACAACCTCATAGGATAGACCTGGCACAATGCAAAACATTTTCCAAGGGAAGTTGAGGCAGTTGCTACAAGTGTTTGTGGATCATGGCTGCCATTATTCTTTGTCAGAGGAGAAGGAGATCATGACAGGAAGAAATCTGAGGCCATGAAGACCAGACTGTACCAACCTCTCAATGGATGCTGGGAGAGAAACATTAACCTAATCTGAGATTGGGCAAGTTATGTTTTTGGGACCCAGGATCTCTCAGATAATATGGCTACTAGCATTCCTGGAGTTGTAATCCAGAAAAGGATTTTTTCCAAGCTCTGAACTAAATTGGCAAAATACTGGACAGATTTATGTATTTATTTCCTTCTCTCACTATGGTCCAGACGTATGGACCATACTGTACTGTACTGAACACCTGTTGATCTCTGAAAGACGAATTAGGGTCTGAAAAGGTAACATCCTTTCAAGAAACATGTGGGGGAACAGAAAGGGAGAATCAAGCCAAGTTCCTGGTTTAAGTGCTAGTGGAGGAAGGTCTAGCCTGAACTAAGACCCAACATCATCAGGAAGCATAGCTCATCTTTGTAATCATGTGCTTTATAGATAGTTCAGTAGCAGACAGCAAAAGGAGGCATTAAACCCTTACAACATTCCCTCCAGTCCTAACCCCTACGAAAAAGGTAGGTGCACAATATCAGTGGCAGGAACCATTGATGACTCCTCGACTTTTGAGGAGATGGTTTACCCTGAAGACAATCAGACCAGAAAAATAATCAGGTGGTCTCATTATGTGAGATATAGGATCTGCAGCCCTTAGACAGCTACCCACAATGCACCTCCAGAGAACTGTGCATTGAATGGGAATGGGAATACATGATATCACCCCTTATGGGTATCCATAAATTAATGACCTGTCTGAATCAATAATAAGCCTAGACAAAATACTGTGATTGAGAGTTCCTGCATGGCTGGGGGTTGGACTGAATGGCCCTTGTGGTCTCTTCCAACACTACAATTCTATGATTCTATGATTCCACTCTTATTAAAGCCAGTTAGACTGTAGAAAGTCCATAGCTTTGCTCTAATGTGTCATCACAACACCCAAGTAACCCAGCCCAAATATGGAGAACTACGAAGTTGCTGCCAGACAGTGAGGATGAGACAATAGTATCTACAAGCAGTTGAAAAAGCAACAGTTTAATGAGTCTCCCTGTATATTCAAGGAGGCTGAGACATGAGATCACTGTGCAGAAGAGAAAAGGTTTGACCACACACTAAAGACCACAGAACAATGAATGACAATGTCTGAGGGTACATTGGGAGATGGAATTTATGAGGTTGTCTGTAGGTAGCAAGTATTAAAGACAGCTGACTAAGAAGTAATCACAGACAGTGGATAGTGAGTGACATGTAACCAAAGAACTGCAGAGTGCTGGCTGAGAAAAAAATACAAGCGAAAGATTCTAGAACAAGGACCTTGTCAACTTTGACAAGTGGTCAGTCATCCATGGGGCCCAGATATGGGGAAAAGGCATCATTCCCTGGAGGAAGAAGACACAGAAGCAAATTTCAACCCAGAACAAAGACAGGGATAGACCAGAAGCAAGTGCAGCATGCAGCTTAATCAACCATACAAGAAGTGGGAAAGTGATACAACAGAGTATCTGGTATATAATGAGCCCAAAAAGAATCTGACAGGCCAGTAATAAAGTCTAAGTCTGCTGAGAGTTCTGCTGGAGCAACCAGCTTAAATACACTGTTCCTCTATTTTGAACTGTTGAAAGAAAAGTTGTCACAATAAGCATGGAGTAAAAACAGCAGCAACATAGAAGTGGTGCTTAAAGGAGGAACAAATGAGTAAGGAGAAAGGAGTTTAAAAAATAATGAATGGTGTATTGCTCTAGAATTCTAACTCTTCTCTTGGGCTAAACATGTATAAACATGTAAAAAAAATAGGCAATTTATCAAGACTGGATTTTAGAAAAACGAGGACTACTCAGCAGTCTGTTCCCATTGCACATTGGAGTAGCCTTCTAAAGCTTTTCCTTGGAGCAGCAGGCAAGATTTACTACTCTCATAGCACAGGGCACATTTCTCAAAGGGAAACAGCAAACACATTAGGCAATGGGCTTGAGGCCGGGATCTACAGAAAGCAAGGGCTTCCTGTGCATAAAGTACCACTTCCGTTATGTGACTGGTAGGCAAAAAGCAATGAGATGGAAGCATTGTTCAAAGCATTGTCTGCTCTGTAACATTTCTAGTTGTTTGCTAAAAATATACAACTTGTGAGTTAAGTCCAAGTTGAGCCATTGAAGCCACTTAAGTGCAAGCCATTTGATTTGAGTCTACATCACTGTATACAACTTTCCTCAACCTCCTCAACTACCAGTAGGTTGGTGACTCAGCTGCTGTGGAAGCTGTCCCTCAACTTCCCAACACTGAGAAATTTATTTTCAACTTCTAGTCTAGTCAGCTCCTGCATGTGGATTGGGTGGCGAGTACCATTTTGTCTTCCCCCATAGAACATAGTCTTGGACTGTTCATCACCGAGACATCAAAAACAGGACCCATCCAGCCCAAAATGGGCTGGGGTTCACTTAGTGAAAAACAATCATACAACCTGCTAAAGCTATGTCCAACACAACGCTGCTGCTGCTGTCACAAATATAGCTGAGCCAAAACTTCTCAGAAAAGACTTTTGGACATGCTGAGAATTCATTTTCATCTCAATAAAAAGATGTCATAGAATCACAGAGTCATAGAGTTGGAAGAGACCTCAAAGACCATCCAGTCCAAACCCCTGCCATGCAGGAATACACAATCAAATACTCCACGCAAGATTACAAAATGGCCACTCTGATAGCCTTTAGGGCTGAAGGGCAGGGTATAAATACCATAAAATAAATAAATATCAGAGCCTGGGAATTTTACTTCTTCATAGAATCATAGAGTTGGAAGAGACCACAAGAGCCATCCAGTCCAAACCCCTGCCATGCAGGAACTCTCAATCAAAGCATCCCTGACAGATGGCCATCCAGCCTCTGCTTAAAGACCTGCAAAGAAGTAGAATCCACCATACTGTCGATCAGCCCTTACTGTCAGGAAGTTCCTCCTAATGTTGAGATGGAATCTCTTTTCCTGCAGCTTGCATCCATTGTTCCGCGTCCTATTCTCTGGTACAGCAGAAAACAAGATTGCTCCCTCCTCAATATGACATCCCTTCAAGTATTTAAAAAGGGTCATCATATCACCTCTTAACCTTCTCTTCTCCAGGCTAAACATCCCCAGCTCCCTAAGGCATCCCTCATAGGACATGGTTTCCAGACCCTTCACCATTTTAGTTGCCCTCCTTTGGACACACTCCATTTTCTCAACATCCTTTTTGAATTGTAGTGCCCAGAACTGGACACAATATTCCAGGTGGGGTCTGACCAAAGCAGAATACATTGGCTCTATTACTTCCCTTGATCTAGACACTATGCTTCTATTGATGCAGCCTAAAATCGCATTGGACTTTTTAGCTGCTGCATTACACTTTTGACTCATGTTCAACTTGTGGTCTACTTGGACTCCCAGATACCTTTGACATGTAGTCTTGTTCAGCCAGGTGTCCCCCATCCTATATCTCTGCATTTCATTTTTCTGCCCTAAGTGCAGTACCTTACATTTCTCCATATTGAATTTCATTCATAAAGTATAAAGTAACACTTTATAACTGCTCTGGAACAAACGACTCTGAATAAAATACACTGATTAAGTTTGGGGTTGTTCTTTTTATTACCCAAACACAGCTGCATGAAAAAGGAATAGAACAATTTGCTCTTTAAGTGGTGGGGAAATGAGATATTCTCAGAACAGAAATTCTGCCTAGAGGGAATAAGTCCAGTGAAGGCAGAGGAGGAATTTATTGAGCAAAAAATGGATGGACCTTCCTTCCTCTCTCTCTCTCTGCTCCTTGCTCTTTTACACTTTTTCTGTTGCCTCTGGCCTCTCTGCCATTTCAAAGGGTTTCTCATCGAGGACAGTTTCAATTTATATCAGCTTCCCAAGTATCTCAAGCTGACATGTCTAATTCACCTCAGTTTGAGAAAGAGCGAAAAAAGAAAGGGCTGCTGGGGTCTGGGAGACAGAAGACGCCACTAAAGTCATTATATACATCAGGAAGTGTAACAAGAAATGCTTAGTGACATTTTTATTGGTGATAAACTCTTGTTTCTCCTCTAAATCAAAAGTGAAAGATGTTCCATTTTAATTAGAGCAAATTCGTCTGTAAGATGTGATGCTAAAAATTTTCCAAATATTTTCTGACCACTAGATTATGTGCCAAATGTTCACATATTTGCTATTTGCACTCCAGCAGATACTAATTATTTGATTATAATGTCAAAACAGTTGCAGCTAAATAATTAGGCTGTTAGTGAATAATCAATAGGTAAAGTTCAATTAGAGCCAGTGTGGAACAGTGATTTGAATATTGGACTAGGATTTTGGGAGACCAGAGTTTGAATTTCCACTTGTCCATGGAAACCCATTGGATAATATTCAGTAGACTCTTCCAGTCTCAGAGGAAGGCAATATTAAACCCTCTGAACAAGTCTTGCCAGGAAAAACCTGTGATAGGGTTACCATAAATCAGAAATAACTTGAAGGCAGACAATGAAATTCAACTTTGTCAGTGCTCATTGATTTCATGTCCCTTATTACCCATCTGGGAATGGCAGGATTGCAGTACCAAAAGAAGTGGAGAAATATCCCTGTCATGGTTGAGAGCAGAAGTGGAGACTTGTGGGTTGCTTGTGGCCCAGTACTCATTTTGTGGGCCCTCAGAATCCTCCAAACCACCCCATTTCCATTTTATGTGTATCAAAAAGGAGATCTGCCATTCCAGTAAGCCCCAGGAAAGTAGCTGCTATTCCCTTCCAATAAGAATAAAGACCATCTTTTGTCACCTTGGTCTAGCAAAGAGCAGTCAACTGTGGGTTTGGAGGTGTTGGAAAACCCTCTCCAAAAATCCTCTCAATTGGCCCATTTCAGGCCTAGAATCAAGGACTAGGAATGCAGTCTCACCTTTGTTTACACATTGTCACTCTGAAATTCTCTTTGATAGCAGTTTGGAACCCCAATCTTCCTTTCATAGAATCATAGCGCTGGAAGAGACCACAAGGGCCATCCAGTCCAACCCCCTGCCATGCAGGAAATCTCAATCAAAGCATCCCTGACAGATGGCCATCCAGCCTCTGTTTAAAGACCTCCAAAGAGGGAGATTCCACTACACTCCAAGGGAGTGTGTTCCACTCTGGATCAGCCCTTACTGATTCCCCCTAATGTTGAGGTGGGATCTCTTTTCCTGTAGCTTGCATCCATTGTTCCAGGTCCTGTTCTCTGAAGCAGCAGAAAACAAGATTGCTCCCTCCTCAATATGACATCCCTTCAAATATTTAAACAGAGCTATCATATCACCTCTTAACCATCTCTTTTCCAGGCTAAACATACCGAGCTCCCTAAGTCTTTCCTCAGGGCATGGTTTCCAGACCCTTCATCATTTTAGTCACCCTCCTTTGGACACGCTCCAGTTTCTCAACATCCTTTTTGAATTGTGGTGCCCAGAACTGAACACAGTATTCCAGGTGGGACCTTATCAAAGCAGAATAGAGTGGCACTATTACTTCCCTTGATCTAGACACTATACTTTTATTGATGCAGCCTAAAATTGCATTGGCCTTTTAGCTGCTGCATCGCACTGTTGTCTCATGTTCAACTTGTGGTCTACTTGAACTCCCAGATCCCTTTCAGATGTAGTTTCTTTCTGGCTCCTCTTTTCATCAGCCCCCTTTTCCTGCACCCCCTTTTTTTTTCATCCAAAGTGCAACTTGAATGCTTCATTTGGCATTGCATGAGTCATCAGTCATTCCCCCAGTTTTGCATTTTGAGACCATTTGAGACCATTTTCATAGCAATGTTGAACCAAGGCTACACCCACAGGATAAAATTAATGCTGTTTGACATGGCTTTAACTGCTATGGCTCAGTGCTATGGAACTCTGGGATTTGTAGCTTTGGGAGCTATTTTGCTTTCTCTGTCAGAGTGTTCTGGTGTCCCACCAAATTACAAATGCTAGGATTCCATAGGATAGAGCCATGACAGTTAAAGTGATGTCAAACTGCATCAATTCTGCAATGTGGCAGCAGCCTAACATTACTAAAGAAGCTGCTAGGACTGCTATAAAGCTAAAGTGTGTACAAACCATAACACACACACATATGTTGCCACCATTATTGAATCTGTCTCACTTCTGCAAATACGATGATAGGTAAACATTGTTCTTGATATGTTTCCCACAGTGACAAAAAAATGAGAAACAGACACACCTTTCCATTCAAACCAAGGGGAAGCTTGGGGTAAGAAGCAGCCTTGGTAGAAGGCAAATTGAAGAGACAGCCAGTGAATGCCAGATGCCTGTATGCCTCAGGGCCATGACTTGCCATAGCACACATGTCAATCACCAAGTCATATGATTCAAGCAAGAAAATTTGCCAGGTAGGCATAGCCTCTCTTTGCTCAGACTTGACAGATCTTTGTGGAAATGGTAGGTTAACCAGTTTGGCTTTTAAAAGTACAGCCTTGAAAGCCCGAGTCATGGAGATATCACTGCCTACCGAGACTAACAGGAGCTTCTGC